>NC_059227.1:5879814-5932314 GCF_020615455.1 Coregonus clupeaformis
CTCTCTACATCTCTCTCTCTACATCTCT
The DNA here is from genome assembly GCF_020615455.1 of Coregonus clupeaformis. Lineage (NCBI taxonomy): Eukaryota > Metazoa > Chordata > Actinopteri > Salmoniformes > Salmonidae > Coregonus > Coregonus clupeaformis. The sequence goes on from NC_059227.1 coordinate 5,879,843, forward strand.
CTCTACATCTCTCTCTCTACATCTCTCTCTCTACATCTCTCTCTACATCTCTCTCTACATCTCTCTCTCTACATCTCTCTCTACATCTCTCTCTACATCTCTCTCTCTACATCTCTCTCCACATCTCTCTCTACATATCTCTATACATTTTTATCTACATCTCTCTCTACATCTCTCTCTCTACATCTCTCTCTACATCCCTCTCTCATCTCTCTCTACATCTCTCTCTACATCTCTCTCTCTCTCTACATCTCTCTCTACATCTTTCTCTACATATCTCTCTCTCTCTCTACATCTTTCTCTACATCTCTCTCTACATCTCTCTCTACATCTCTCTCCACATCTCTCTCTACATCTCTCTCTACATATCTCTCTACATCTTTCTCTACATCTCTCTCTACATCTCTCTCTACATCTCTCTCTACATCTCTCTCTCTACATCTCTCTCTCTACATCTCTCTCTACATCTCTCTCTACATCTCTCTCTCTACATCTCTCTCTACATCTCTCTCTACATCTCTCTCCACATCTCTCTCCACATCTCTCTCTACATATCTCTATACATTTTTATCTACATCTCTCTCTACATCTCTCTCTCTACATATCTCTCTACATCTTTCTCTACATCTCTCTCTACATCTCTCTCTACATCTCTCTCTACATCCCTCTCTCATCTCTCTCTACATCTCTCTCTACATCTCTCTCTCTCTCTCTACATCTCTCTCTACATATCTCTCTCTCTCTACATCTCTCTCCACATCTCTCTCTACATCTCTCTCTACATATCTCTCTACATCTTTCTCTACATCTCTCTCTACATCTCTCTCTACATCTCTCTCTCTACATCTCTCTCTACATCTCTCTCTACATATCTCTCTACATCTTTCTCTACATCTCTCTCTACATCTCTCTCTACATCTCTCTCTACATCTCTCTCTACATCTTTCTCTACATATTTCTCTCTCTCTACATCTTTCTCTACATCTCTCTCTACATCTCTCTCTACATCTTTCTCTACATCTCTCTCTACATCTCTCTCTACATCTTTCTCTACATCTTTCTCTTCATCTTTCTCTACATCTCTCTCTACATCTTTCTCTACATATCTCTCTCTCTCTACATCTTTCTCTACATCTCTCTCTACATCTCTCTCTACATCTTTCTCTACATCTCTCTCTACATCTCTCTCTACATCTTTCTCTACATCTCTCTCTACATCTCTCTCTACATCTCTCTCTCTACATCTCTCTCTACATCTCTCTCTACATATCTCTCTACATCTTTCTCTACATCTCTCTCTACATCTCTCTCTACATCTCTCTCTACATCTCTCTCTACATCTTTCTCTACATATCTCTCTCTCTCTACATCTTTCTCTACATCTCTCTCTACATCTCTCTCTACATCTTTCTCTACATCTCTCTCTACATCTCTCTCTACATCTTTCTCTACATCTTTCTCTTCATCTCTCTCTACATATCTCTCTACATCTTTCTCTACATCTCTCTCTACATCTCTCTCTACATCTCTCTCTCTACATCTCTCTCTACATCTCTCTCTACATATCTCTCTACATCTTTCTCTACATCTCTCTCTACATCTCTCTCTACATCTCTCTCTACATCTCTCTCTACATCTTTCTCTACATATCTCTCTCTCTCTACATCTTTCTCTACATCTCTCTCTACATCTCTCTCTACATTTTTATCTACATCTCTCTCTACATCTCTCTCTCTACATATCTCTCTACATCTTTCTCTACATCTCTCTCTACATCTCTCTCTACATCTCTCTCTACATCCCTCTCTCATCTCTCTCTACATCTCTCTCTACATCTCTCTCTCTCTCTCTACATCTCTCTCTACATATCTCTCTCTCTCTACATCTCTCTCCACATCTCTCTCTACATCTCTCTTTACATATCTCTCTACATCTTTCTCTACATCTCTCTCTACATCTCTCTCTACATCTCTCTCTCTACATCTCTCTCTACATCTCTCTCTACATATCTCTCTACATCTTTCTCTACATCTCTCTCTACATCTCTCTCTACATCTCTCTCTACATCTCTCTCTACATCTTTCTCTACATATCTCTCTCTCTCTACATCTTTCTCTACATCTCTCTCTACATCTCTCTCTACATCTCTCTCTCTACATCTCTCTCTCTACATCTCTCTCTACATCTCTCTCTACATCTCTCTCTCTACATCTCTCTCTACATCTCTCTCTACATCTCTCTCTCTACATCTCTCTCCACATCTCTCTCTACATATCTCTATACATTTTTATCTACATCTCTCTCTACATCTCTCTCTCTACATCTCTCTCTACATCCCTCTCTCATCTCTCTCTACATCTCTCTCTACATCTCTCTCTCTCTCTACATCTCTCTCTACATCTTTCTCTACATATCTCTCTCTCTCTACATCTTTCTCTACATCTCTCTCTACATCTCTCTCTACATCTCTCTCCACATCTCTCTCTACATCTCTCTCTACATATCTCTCTACATCTTTCTCTACATCTCTCTCTACATCTCTCTCTCTACATCTCTCTCTACATCTCTCTCTCTACATCTCTCTCTCTACATCTCTCTCTACATCTCTCTCTACATCTCTCTCTCTACATCTCTCTACATCTCTCTCTACATCTCTCTCCACATCTCTCTCCACATCTCTCTCTACATATCTCTATACATTTTTATCTACATCTCTCTCTACATCTCTCTCTCTACATATCTCTCTACATCTTTCTCTACATCTCTCTCTACATCTCTCTCTACATCTCTCTCTACATCCCTCTCTCATCTCTCTCTACATCTCTCTCTACATCTCTCTCTCTCTCTCTACATCTCTCTCTACATATCTCTCTCTCTCTACATCTCTCTCCACATCTCTCTCTACATCTCTCTCTACATATCTCTCTACATCTTTCTCTACATCTCTCTCTACATCTCTCTCTACATCTCTCTCTCTACATCTCTCTCTACATCTCTCTCTACATATCTCTCTACATCTTTCTCTACATCTCTCTCTACATCTCTCTCTACATCTCTCTCTACATCTCTCTCTACATCTTTCTCTACATATCTCTCTCTCTCTACATCTTTCTCTACATCTCTCTCTACATCTCTCTCTACATCTTTCTCTACATCTCTCTCTACATCTCTCTCTACATCTTTCTCTACATCTTTCTCTTCATCTTTCTCTACATCTCTATCTACATCTTTCTCTACATCTCTCTTTCTCTACACCTCTCTCTACATCTTTCTCTACATCTCTCTCTCTTTCTACACCTCTCTCTACATCTTTCTCTACATCTCTCTCTTATCTCTCTCTACATCTTTCTCTACATCTTTCTCTACATCTCGCTCTACATCTCTCTCTACATCTCTCTCTACATATTTCTCTACATCTCTCTCTACATCTCTCTCTACATCTCTCTCTCTCTACATCTCTCTCTACATCTCTCTCTACATCTCTCTCTCTCTCTACATCTCTCTCTACATCTCTCTCTCTCTCTACATCTCTCTCTACATCTCTCTCTCTCTCTACATCTCTCTCTACATCTCTCTCTACATCTCTCTCTACATGCTAATGTGAGCTCCATTTTGACACATGCTGAAATTTTGAAATGTTACACAAAAAAGACTGCAGCAGACACTTGTATGGAGGTAAATAATTAACATAATGATTTGAGTGTGTAGAATAGATTTGTAGTTGTAAACACGATTTGCAAGTGTGTAAATGATGAGTTGTGAACATGAACAAAAAACGAAATTGTAGTTGTAATCGCATTCGAAAACGTGTAAATTAATATTTGCGAGCAAAACAAAAACAATGTGTACCAAAAACAACTCTGAGTATGTTGTATTGAGGAGTGCCTTAATGATCACCGACAGGGGAAACAATAGCCACTTTGTTAGACCTTAGAACCTTCCTCCAACTAGACAAAACCCAGTGTTTTCACACACACATTCACACACACACAACACACACACGCCGAGTGTGGCTATCTCTGCCAAGACCTGTGATGTAATTTATTTCTCCCTCCTTCCTTCCCTCAATCTCTGCCTCCCTCCCTCCCTCCCTCCCTGCTCATATAATGCTGCTAATGCACCTTTAGATCCACCATAAATGCTTATGCTAACTGTTCCCCATCGGAAGTCGCAGAGAGAGCGTGTACCCAGAGGACCTCAGACGAGCTGTCATCTGTGTTGTTCTGCTCACATCCCTCCATTCAATACAGTCCCAGGGAGGGGGGCTTCTGGACTCGTCTATCCGTCTTTACAGTTCTGGCTTACAATCTGAGACAGAGTGCCCAGAGGACCTTGAACAAGCTCTGTTGTCTGTCTGTATGTCTGCTCACGTCTCTCTGTACTGTACAGTCCAAGGGGTGTGTATGTGTGCTCATCTATATGTCTTCCAGTGCTGGCATGCTGCAGTTGTTTGTCGAGGAACTCAGCCAGAGAGTACAGTAGACTTTTCCAGCTCTGCTCCCTCTCTACATTTTTCTCTACATCTCTCTCTACATATCTCTCTCTCTCTACATCTTTCTCTACATCTCTCTCTACATCTTTCTCTACATCTCTCTCTACATCTCTCTCTACATCTTTCTCTACATCTCTCTCTACATCTCTCTCTCTACATCTCTCTCTACATCTTTCTCTACATATCTCTCTCTCTCTACATCTTTCTCTACATCTCTCTCTACATCTCTCTCTACATCTTTCTCTACATCTTTCTCTACATCTTTCTCTACATCTCTCTCTACATCTCTCTCTACATCTCTTTCTACATCTCTATCTACATCTTTCTCTACATCCCTCTCTCTCTAACTCTCTCTCTACATCTTTCTCTACATCTCTCTCTCTACATCTTTCTCTACATCTCTCTCTCATCTCACTCTACATCTTTCTCTACATCTCTCTCTACATATCTCTCTACATATCTCTCTACATCTCTCTCTACATCTTTCTCTACATCTTTCTCTACATCTCTCTCTACATCTCTCTCTACATCTCTCTCTACATCTCTTTCTACATCTCTATCTACATCTTTCTCTACATCCCTCTCTCTCTAACTCTCTCTCTACATCTTTCTCTACATCTATCTCTCTACATCTTTCTCTACATCTCTCTCTCATCTCACTCTACATCTTTCTCTACATCTCTCTCTACATCTCTCTCTCTACATATCTCTCTACATCTTTCTCTACATCTCTCTCTACATCTCTCTCTACATCTCTCTCTACATCCCTCTCTCATCTCTCTCTACATCTCTCTCTACATCTCTCTCTCTCTCTCTACATCTCTCTCTACATATCTCTCTCTCTCTACATCTCTCTCCACATCTCTCTCTACATCTCTCTCTACATATCTCTCTACATCTTTCTCTACATCTCTCTCTACATCTCTCTCTACATCTCTCTCTCTACATCTCTCTCTACATCTCTCTCTACATATCTCTCTACATCTTTCTCTACATCTCTCTCTACATCTCTCTCTACATCTCTCTCTACATCTCTCTCTACATCTTTCTCTACATATCTCTCTCTCTCTACATCTTTCTCTACATCTCTCTCTACATCTCTCTCTACATCTTTCTCTACATCTCTCTCTACATCTCTCTCTACATCTTTCTCTACATCTTTCTCTTCATCTTTCTCTACATCTCTCTCTACATCTTTCTCTACATATCTCTCTCTCTCTACATCTTTCTCTACATCTCTCTCTACATCTCTCTCTACATCTTTCTCTACATCTCTCTCTACATCTCTCTCTACATCTTTCTCTACATCTCTCTCTACATCTCTCTCTACATCTCTCTCTCTACATCTCTCTCTACATCTCTCTCTACATATCTCTCTACATCTTTCTCTACATCTCTCTCTACATCTCTCTCTACATCTCTCTCTACATCTCTCTCTACATCTTTCTCTACATATCTCTCTCTCTCTACATCTTTCTCTACATCTCTCTCTACATCTCTCTCTACATCTTTCTCTACATCTCTCTCTACATCTCTCTCTACATCTTTCTCTACATCTTTCTCTTCATCTCTCTCTACATATCTCTCTACATCTTTCTCTACATCTCTCTCTACATCTCTCTCTCTACATCTCTCTCTACATCTCTCTCTACATATCTCTCTACATCTTTCTCTACATCTCTCTCTACATCTCTCTCTACATCTCTCTCTACATCTCTCTCTACATCTTTCTCTACATATCTCTCTCTCTCTACATCTTTCTCTACATCTCTCTCTACATCTCTCTCTACATTTTTATCTACATCTCTCTCTACATCTCTCTCTCTACATATCTCTCTACATCTTTCTCTACATCTCTCTCTACATCTCTCTCTACATCTCTCTCTACATCCCTCTCTCATCTCTCTCTACATCTCTCTCTACATCTCTCTCTCTCTCTCTACATCTCTCTCTACATATCTCTCTCTCTCTACATCTCTCTCCACATCTCTCTCTACATCTCTCTTTACATATCTCTCTACATCTTTCTCTACATCTCTCTCTACATCTCTCTCTACATCTCTCTCTCTACATCTCTCTCTACATCTCTCTCTACATATCTCTCTACATCTTTCTCTACATCTCTCTCTACATCTCTCTCTACATCTCTCTCTACATCTCTCTCTACATCTTTCTCTACATATTCTCTCTCTCTACATCTTTCTCTACATCTCTCTCTACATCTCTCTCTACATCTCTCTCTCTACATCTCTCTCTCTACATCTCTCTCTACATCTCTCTCTACATCTCTCTCTCTACATCTCTCTCTACATCTCTCTCTACATCTCTCTCTCTACATCTCTCTCCACATCTCTCTCTACATATCTCTATACATTTTTATCTACATCTCTCTCTACATCTCTCTCTCTACATCTCTCTCTACATCCCTCTCTCATCTCTCTCTACATCTCTCTCTACATCTCTCTCTCTCTCTACATCTCTCTCTACATCTTTCTCTACATATCTCTCTCTCTCTACATCTTTCTCTACATCTCTCTCTACATCTCTCTCTACATCTCTCTCCACATCTCTCTCTACATCTCTCTCTACATATCTCTCTACATCTTTCTCTACATCTTTCTCTACATCTCTCTCTACATCTCTCTCTCTACATCTCTCTCTACATCTCTCTCTCTACATCTCTCTCTCTACATCTCTCTCTACATCTCTCTCTACATCTCTCTCTCTACATCTCTCTACATCTCTCTCTACATCTCTCTCCACATCTCTCTCCACATCTCTCTCTACATATCTCTATACATTTTTATCTACATCTCTCTCTACATCTCTCTCTCTACATATCTCTCTACATCTTTCTCTACATCTCTCTCTACATCTCTCTCTACATCTCTCTCTACATCCCTCTCTCATCTCTCTCTACATCTCTCTCTACATCTCTCTCTCTCTCTCTACATCTCTCTCTACATATCTCTCTCTCTACATCTCTCTCCACATCTCTCTCTACATCTCTCTCTACATATCTCTCTACATCTTTCTCTACATCTCTCTCTACATCTCTCTCTACATCTCTCTCTCTACATCTCTCTCTACATCTCTCTCTACATATCTCTCTACATCTTTCTCTACATCTCTCTCTACATCTCTCTCTACATCTCTCTCTACATCTCTCTCTACATCTTTCTCTACATATCTCTCTCTCTCTACATCTTTCTCTACATCTCTCTCTACATCTCTCTCTACATCTTTCTCTACATCTCTCTCTACATCTCTCTCTACATCTTTCTCTACATCTTTCTCTTCATCTTTCTCTACATCTCTATCTACATCTTTCTCTACATCTCTCTTTCTCTACACCTCTCTCTACATCTTTCTCTACATCTCTCTCTCTCTCTACACCTCTCTCTACATCTTTCTCTACATCTCTCTCTTATCTCTCTCTACATCTTTCTCTACATCTTTCTCTACATCTCGCTCTACATCTCTCTCTACATCTCTCTCTACATATTTCTCTACATCTCTCTCTACATCTCTCTCTACATCTCTCTCTCTCTACATCTCTCTCTACATCTCTCTCTACATCTCTCTCTCTCTCTACATCTCTCTCTACATCTCTCTCTCTCTCTACATCTCTCTCTACATCTCTCTCTACATCTCTCTCTACATGCTAATGTGAGCTCCATTTTGACACATGCTGAAATTTTGAAATGTTACACAAAAAAGACTGCAGCAGACACTTGTATGGAGGTAAATAATTAACATAATGATTTGAGTGTGTAGAATAGATTTGTAGTTGTAAACACGATTTGCAAGTGTGTAAATGATGAGTTGTGAACATGAACAAAAAACGAAATTGTAGTTGTAATCGCATTCGAAAACGTGTAAATTAATATTTGCGAGCAAAACAAAAACAATGTGTACCAAAAACAACTCTGAGTATGTTGTATTGAGGAGTGCCTTAATGATCACCGACAGGGGAAACAATAGCCACTTTGTTAGACCTTAGAACCTTCCTCCAACTAGACAAAACCCAGTGTTTTCACACACACATTCACACACACACAACACACACACGCCCGAGTGTGGCTATCTCTGCCAAGACCTGTGATGTAATTTATTTCTCCCTCCTTCCTTCCCTCAATCTCTGCCTCCCTCCCTCCCTCCCTCCCTGCTCATATAATGCTGCTAATGCACCTTTAGATCCACCATAAATGCTTATGCTAACTGTTCCCCACGGAAGTCGCAGAGAGAGCGTGTACCCAGAGGACCTCAGACGAGCTGTCATCTGTGTTGTTCTGCTCACATCCCTCCATTCAATACAGTCCCAGGGAGGGGGCTTCTGGACTCGTCTATCCGTCTTTACAGTTCTGGCTTACAATCTGAGACAGAGTGCCCAGAGGACCTTGAACAAGCTCTGTTGTCTGTCTGTATGTCTGCTCACGTCTCTCTGTACTGTACAGTCCAAGGGTGTGTATGTGTGCTCATCTATATGTCTTCCAGTGCTGGCATGCTGCAGTTGTTTGTCGAGGAACTCAGCCAGAGAGTACAGTAGACTTTTTCCAGCTCTGCTCCCTCTCTACATTTTTCTCTACATCTCTCTCTACATATCTCTCTCTCTCTACATCTTTCTCTACATCTCTCTCTACATCTTTCTCTACATCTCTCTCTACATCTCTCTCTACATCTTTCTCTACATCTCTCTCTACATCTCTCTCTCTACATCTCTCTCTACATCTTTCTCTACATATCTCTCTCTCTCTACATCTTTCTCTACATCTCTCTCTACATCTCTCTCTACATCTTTCTCTACATCTTTCTCTACATCTTTCTCTACATCTCTCTCTACATCTCTCTCTACATCTCTCTCTACATCTCTTTCTACATCTCTATCTACATCTTTCTCTACATCCCTCTCTCTCTAACTCTCTCTCTACATCTTTCTCTACATCTCTCTCTCTACATCTTTCTCTACATCTCTCTCTCATCTCACTCTACATCTTTCTCTACATCTCTCTCTACATATCTCTCTACATATCTCTCTACATCTCTCTCTACATTTCTCTCTACACCTCTCTCTACATCTCTCTCTACATCTCTCTCTCTACATCTCTGTCTTTACATCTCTCTCTACATCTCTCTCTACATCTCTCTCTCTACATCTCTCTCTACATCTCTCTCTACATCTCTCTCTACATCTCTCTCTCTACATCTCTCTCTACATCTCTCTCTCTACATCTCTCTCTCTACATCTCTCTCTACATCTCTCTCTACATCTCTCTCTCTACATCTCTCTCTACATCTCTCTCTACATCTCTCTCTCTACATCTCTCTCCACATCTCTCTCTACATATCTCTATACATTTTTATCTACATCTCTCTCTACATCTCTCTCTCTACATCTCTCTCTACATCCCTCTCTCATCTCTCTCTACATCTCTCTCTACATTTCTCTCTCTCTCTACATCTCTCTCTACATCTTTCTCTACATATCTCTCTCTCTCTACATCTCTCTCTCTACATCTCTCTCTCTACATCTCTCTCTACATCTCTCTCTACATCTCTCTCTCTACATCTCTCTCCACATCTCTCTCTACATATCTCTATACATTTTTATCTACATCTCTCTCTACATCTCTCTCTCTACATCTCTCTCTACATCCCTCTCTCATCTCTCTCTACATCTCTCTCTACATCTCTCTCTCTCTCTACATCTCTCTCTACATCTTTCTCTACATATCTCTCTCTCTCTACATCTTTCTCTATATCTCTCTCTACATCTCTCTCTACATCTCTCTCCACATCTCTCTCTACATCTCTCTCTACATATCTCTCTACATCTTTCTCTACATCTCTCTCTACATCTCTCTCTACATCTCTCTCTCTACATCTCTCTCTCTACATCTCTCTCTACATCTCTCTCTACATCTCTCTCTCTACATCTCTCTCTACATCTCTCTCTACATCTCTCTCTACATCTCTCTCTCTACATCTCTCTCTACATCTCTCTCTCTCCACATCTCTCTCTACATCTCTCTCTACATATCTCTCTACATCTCTCTCTCTACATCTCTCTCTACATCTCTCTCTACATCTCTCTCTCTACATCTCTCTCCACATCTCTCTCTACATATCTCTATACATTTTTATCTACATCTCTCTCTACATCTCTCTCTCTACATCTCTCTCTACATCCCTTTCTCATCTCTCTCTACATCTCTCTCTACATCTCTCTCTCTCTCTACATCTCTCTCTACATCTTTCTCTACATATCTCTCTCTCTCTACATCTTTCTCTACATCTCTCTCTACATCTCTCTCTACATCTCTCTCCACATCTCTCTCTACATCTCTCTCTACATATCTCTCTACATCTTTCTCTACATCTCTCTCTACATCTCTCTCAACATCTCTCTCCCTACATCTCTCTCTCTACATCTCTCTCTACATCTCTCTCTACATCTCTCTCTCTACATCTCTCTCTACATCTCTCTCTACATCTCTCTCCACATCTCTCTCCACATCTCTCTCTACATATCTCTATACATTTTTATCTACATCTCTCTCTACATCTCTCTCTCTACATATCTCTCTACATCTTTCTCTACATCTCTCTCTACATCTCTCTCTACATCTCTCTCTACATCCCTCTCTCATCTCTCTCTACATCTCTCTCTACATCTCTCTCTCTCTCTCTACATCTCTCTCTACATATCTCTCTCCCTCTACATCTCTCTCCACATCTCTCTCTACATCTCTCTCTACATATCTCTCTACATCTTTCTCTACATCTCTCTCTACATCTCTCTCTACATCTCTCTCTCTACATCTCTCTCTACATCTCTCTCTACATATCTCTCTACATCTTTCTCTACATCTCTCTCTACATCTCTCTCTACATCTCTCTCTACATCTCTCTCTACATCTTTCTCTACATATCTCTCTCTCTCTACATCTTTCTCTACATCTCTCTCTACATCTCTCTCTACATCTTTCTCTACATCTCTCTCTACATCTCTCTCTACATCTTTCTCTACATCTTTCTCTTCATCTTTCTCTACATCTCTATCTACATCTTTCTCTACATCTCTCTTTCTCTACACCTCTCTCTACATCTTTCTCTACATCTCTCTCTCTCTCTACACCTCTCTCTACATCTTTCTCTACATCTCTCTCTTATCTCTCTCTACATCTTTCTCTACATCTTTCTCTACATCTCGCTCTACATCTCTCTCTACATCTCTCTCTACATATTTCTCTACATCTCTCTCTACATCTCTCTCTACATCTCTCTCTCTCTACATCTCTCTCTACATCTCTCTCTACATCTCTCTCTCTCTCTACATCTCTCTCTACATCTCTCTCTCTCTCTACATCTCTCTCTACATCTCTCTCTACATCTCTCTCTACATGCTAATGTGAGCTCCATTTTGACACATGCTGAAATTTTGAAATGTTACACAAAAAAGACTGCAGCAGACACTTGTATGGAGGTAAATAATTAACATAATGATTTGAGTGTGTAGAATAGATTTGTAGTTGTAAACACGATTTGCAAGTGTGTAAATGATGAGTTGTGAACATGAACAAAAAACGAAATTGTAGTTGTAATCGCATTCGAAAACGTGTAAATTAATATTTGCGAGCAATAATTGTATCTGCTCATGTGAATTTCGCACACTCAGACTTTTGGCAGTTCTTTAGCGCCCTTCTGCGACAAAAACAGTGATTTGCAAGCAAGGAGAGAGAGAGAGCAGGAGCTCTGGGAGGTGGGACCTGTTTCTTCTAACCAATTAGATTAGGTTTCCATAGACCAGCATACTTGGGCCGTGTTGTCTGGCACAACCACCTGCAATCACGACATGCGTTACCAGTTTACCACTGAGACTGATTGTGCAATGTCCACCAATGAATCCCAGCTGTTAGCTGTCATGGCGGGTAAGTTTAAATGTCTTTATTTTATGGCTAGGTAGCAAGCTAATGTCCAAGTCATTGTTATTAAGAGTTTGTAACTCTAACGTTGTAGTCTGATACTAGCTACGAAAATCGATTAGGTAAAGTTATTTTGCAAGCTTTTTTTAAGCTAGCTAGTTAGTTAGCTAACGTTAGCTTGATTATATATGGAGTCTTAGCTAGCTAGCTAGGAATCATTCACCTGCTAAGACCTAGCAACTGGCATAAATCCCATGATTTATTGATCGCCCAGTTAGATCTGGAGTTTTAGTAGAAGCACGACTGAAGGTAGAACATCATTTATTTAGCTTTGACTTTGGCTGCATTCTGTACTGCCCTTTGATTATCTCCCTCTCACACCTGTCCATCTTCTCATTTGAATTCCATGCTGTCACTGGCACTTGTCCACTCAAGCTTATCATTGTTGTCATCTATCGCCCACTAGGTGCCCTTGGAGAGTTCCTCAATGAGCTTAACACCTTGATAAGCTCATTTCCTGATGATGGCTCACCGCTCTTCGTTCTTGGCGACTTCAACTTCCCAACCTTCGATTAATTTCTTTCCAACTCCCTCTTTCCCCTTCTTGCCTCTTTTGACCTCACCCTTTCCCAATCCCTCCAACTCACAAGGCAGGCAATGCGCTTGACCTCATTTTCACTGGAGGCTGTTCGCCTACTAATCTCACTGCAACCCCCCTCCAGGTCTCTGATCACTACTTTGTTTCCTTTTCTGTCTCCCTTTCCTCCAACCCTAACCACTCAGCCCCTACCCAGATGGTCATGCGCCATCTCAATCCACTACTCTCTCCTCTTCTATCCTATCATCTCTCCCTTCTGCTAAATCCTTTTTCGACTCTACTCTCCTCCCTTTCTGCATCCTATGACTTTCACTGTCCCCTTTCCTCCCGGCGAGCTCGGCCCTCCCTTCCTGCTCTGTGGCTGAATGACTCATTGCGAGTTTACAGAACAGGACTGCGGGCAGCTGAGCGAAAATGGAGGAAAACTAAACTTCCGGAGGACCTATCATCCTGTCACTCCCTCCTCTCTACCTTCTCTTCCTCTGTATCCGCTGCTAAAGCCACTTTCTATCACTCTAAATTTCAAGCTTCTGCCTCTAACTCTTTTCCACCTTCTCCTCCCTCCTTAATCCTCCACCCCTCCCCCTCTCTCTTTGCGGACGACTTTGTCAACCACTTTGAAAAGAAGGTTGATGACATCTGCTCCTCATTCACTCAGCCTATTGAGTCCACTGGTCCACTCACACAGAACTGCCCTACGCCTCAACCTCTTTCTCCCCTTCCACTTCAGATGAAATCCTGTGACTAGTGAGGTTTGGCCTCCCGACAACTTGCCCCCTCGACCCCATCCACTCTTCCCTTCTCCAGACCATCTCTGGAGACCTTCTCCCATTCCTCACTTACCTCATCAACTCATCCCTGACCACTGGCTGCGTCCCCTCTGACTTCAAAATGGCCCGAGTCACTCCCCTCCTAAAGAAACGAACACTCGACTCATCTGACGCCAAAACTATAGACCTGTATCCCTTCTTTCTTTTCTTTCCAAAACACTTGAGCATGCGGTCTCTGTCGGTATCTCTCTCAGAACAATCTTCTTGACCCTAACCAGTCAGGCTTCAAAACGGGTCACTCAACCGAGACTGCTTTTCTCTGTGTCACGGAGGCTCTATCCACTGCCTTCGACACCTTGAACCATCAGATCCTCCTGTGTCTGTGTCTGCACTACGTACTCTCACTGCTGGTGTCCCCCAGGGCTTGGTTCTAGGCCCTCTCCTCTTCTTTCTATACACCAAGTCACTCTGCTCTGTCATATCCTCACATGGTCTCTCCTATCATTGCTATGCATTTCTCCTTCCCCCTTCTGACACCCAGGTGGCAACACACATCTCTGTGTGCCTGGCAGATATTTCAGCTTGGATGTTGGCCCACCACCTCAAGCTCAAATTCGACAAGACGGAGCTGCTCTTCCTCCCGGAGAAGGCCTGCCTGCTCAAAGACCTCTCCATTACGGTTGACAACTCCACAATGTCGCCTTCCCAGAGTGCAAAGAACATTGGCATCCTGTTGTTCTCTGCAAACATCAAAGAAGTGACTCGCTCCTGCAGATTCATGCTCTACAACATCTGTAGAGTACGACCCTACCTCACACAAGAAGTGGCACAGGTCCTAATTCTTGTTATCTCCCGTCTGGAACTCACTGGTGGCTGGGCTCCCCGCTTCTGCCATCAAACCCCTGCAACTTATCCAGAATGCTGCAACCCACTTGGTTATCAACATTCCCCATGTCATCCCACTCCTCCGCACACTCTACTGGCTTCCAGTCGAAGCTCGCATCCATTAAAAGACCATGGTGCTTGCCTACTGAGCAGCAAGAGGAACCATCCCTCCCTACCTTCAGGCTATGCTCAAACCCTACACCCCAACCCAAGCACTCCGTTCTACCACCTCTGGTCTCTTGGCCCTCCCACCCCTACGGGAGGGCAGCTCCCGCTTAGCCCAGTCCAAGCTCTTCTCTGTCCTGGCACCCCAATGGTGGAACCAGCTTCCCCCTGAAGCTAGGACAGCAGAGTCCCTGCTCATCTTCCGAAAGCACCTGCAACCCTACCTCTTCAAAGAGTATCTTAAATGATCTGCCTCCTCACCTAGACCTTGCTAACTCTGAATTTGCTGATAGCTACTTTGCTGAGGAAAAGTGTACTTTTTATGCCTGTGATATGTGGTTGTCACACCTAGCTATCATAAGATGAATGCACTAACTGTAAGTCGCTCTGGATAAGAGCGTCTGCTAAATCATTAAAATGTAAATGTAATTAATGTAAAACTGTATCTAAACCATTTACACTTGTCTGTCCCCGCTCTCTAGGCTGCAATCCACTCCCAGGTAGACAGGGTCCGTTCAGGCCTCTGTCAGCTCCACGATGCCCTGGGAGACGTGAAGGACATCCAGAACTCCCTAGCAGAAGTCAGCAATAACTGGAGGCAAAGCATCAACACCATTGAGAACCTGAAGGACATAGAATATGCTGGGATGGAACACAGTCAGCTAGCCTCAGCTTTGGAGAACCTGAAGAATATATTTTCAAGGAATGTTCAGCTGCACTATTACATGTCACTTGATTGGGAACTATTATTGTTGGCTTGCAATGCATTTGATATGACACTGTACAGTTACAATGTATTTGTGTATTCATATTCCTCCTCCCTTCCTGTGCAGCGCCTGACATGGTGGCAGGCACTCTGTTAATGATAGAGCAAGCCGAGTTGCTGGAGGGACACCACAATCTGATGAACCTGGAGTGCTCATGGAATGACCTCATGTACGATCAGTATCGCATGGGCAGTGGTGGGTTATAGGCCAAACCGTTCATTTTCGTGAGAAGACCGCTTTTGGGGATGTTTCAATGGTCTTACAAACACCGCTGTAGCTCGGCTACCTTCTGCCTCAGATGCGGAAGGCCGATATCGGCGGATCCATTGGAAATTGCAAAAAAACAGATATCTCTAGCTTAAACAGACAGATTTGAATGGGGATTTTTTCCAATTATGCTATTTAGACTCAAAAAGGTTTTAACATTACATGGACAACACACACCATGCCAAAGTACTATCAATCTATGGCCTGCAGAAACGCTCTGTAAGAATAATAGCATCGTATGTGGAGGTGAAATACATTTTTAAAGAAAAACGGTAATAAGTGATTTAAAGAGCTGTAAACAAATTGAGCAACTTGAAGATAATTAATTTGATGAATATTCAGGAGTCCTAATGGTTTGAAAAGTTGTCCTGAATAGTCTCTAAAACCAGCAGAATTCCATAACTACTCAACACCCACATTCACTCCCGGCTGATTTTGCCAAGCTTTACCCGTCATTGTAAAGAAAAATACAAATAAGAGGCACCTACAGTCCATCACAGCTCTACACCCCCAGGAGCTCCATCACAGCTCTACACCCCCAGGAGCTCCATCACAGCTCTACACCCCCAGGAGCTCCATCACAGCTATACACCCCCAGGAGCTCCATCACAGCTATACACCCCCAGGAGCTTGACTTTCTGCTTGGATTTGATTTTCTTTCACCTATAGTTTTTATTATATATTTTGTTTGTTTGGGGGGTATTATTATTATTATTAATATTATTATTTTTCTGTGTACAAACTGTCTTTCTATTTGTGCAAATAAATCAACTAAACTACAAATATTAATGTTTTTCAGAATGTGGAAAAAATATTTAGATGTTTCCTGGCAAGTCAACAGATTTGATTACCATGTAAGGAAGGTCAATGGTTTTGCATTTAACATGTGTGCCAAGACTTTAGATAACGTTTAACAGAAATGTAAAACTGCGTCACTGAAACGGAGGCCGTATAAACACTATATTTAGCTGTCTGCTGTGTCACCGGTTCTGTTTCATGGAGGACTTCACTTTCCTAACCAATGACTCATTCCATAGAGACATATTGCATCCATATGGCACGTTATTCCCTTTCTAGTGCACTTCCTTTGACCAAGACGCATAGGGCTCTGGTCCAAATTAGTGCACTATATATGGTGCCATTTGGGACACAGATATACAGTGGGGAAAAAAAGTATTTAGTCAGCCACCAATTGTGCAAGTTCTCCCACTTAAAAAGATGAGAGAGGCCTGTAATTTTCATCATATGTACACGTCAACTATGACAGACAAAATGAGAAAAACATTTCCAGAAAATCACATTGTAGGATTTTTTATGAATTTATTTGCAAATGATGGTGGAAAATAAGTATTTGGTCAATAACAAAAGTTTCTCAATACTTTGTTATATACCCTTTGTTGGCAATGACACAGGTCAAATGTTTTCTGTAAGTTTGGAGATGAAAATTACAGGCCTCTCTCATCTTTTTAAGTGGGAGAACTTGCACAATTGGTGGCTGACTAAATACTTTTTTTCCCCACTGTATAGAGTGATTGAATGGTCTTCCGCTAGACTACCAGAAGCTTTTGGAAAGTTCTTGTCATCCACCAAGTAAACAAAACAAGTAGGCTCTTTCTAAACAGGACTCAGTCTTAAGAAGCAGAAAGGAATCAGCCGCAACTCAGTCGTTGATCTCTCTTGACCCATTCGGTGGGAAACTCTGTTTTCTTGTGTTTCACTCAGCATATTTCAGTGGGAGTTAAACCGACTAAGTCACTCCAAGGGAAGGGTTGCAGACACAGGAGGTGGATAGGATTCTCTGAATATTTATTATAGCAAGGGGGCAGGCAAAGGGCAGGTCGAGGGAAGGCAGAGGTTCGTAATCCAAGGCAGAGTCAATCAGGGACAGAACGGCAGGCGGGCTCAGGGTCAGGACAGGCAGAAAGGTCAAAACCGGGAAGACTAGAAAACAAAAGTTGAGAACAGGAGAAACGGGAAACACGCTGGTACGACCTGACAAGACAAACAGGCAATACACAAACAGAAAACGCAGGTATTAATACACAGGGGATAATGGGGCAAAATAGGAAACACCTGGTGGGGGATGGAGACAAGCACAAGACAGGTGAAACAGATCACGGTAAAGCATTTTTTTTTTAGATAAATAAGCTCTGATGTCATGATACAATGCCATCTCTACGGTGTCCATGTTGGGACAGATTCCTATGTCCATGGAAGTTGTCACTCAGAGTCACCCAGAGTTGGTGACGTCAGATTGACACTGTCCTCACATGGACACCGTGCAGCTCTCCCTTTTAGATGGTCAATGTCCTCTGAATTCAGACTGATCTCTTCCTCCTCTCCCTTCTCTATTGTCTGAAAGTTGGAGAGTATATGAATGATTCACAACACACGTATAATTTATTAACGGAGAGTAAGAGATCCGCTGTTACGGTAGTCAAACTCTGATCCCCTCAGGCTGCGGACAGACACGTGGACTCTGTCTGCTTGTATAATGTACTAAAGGACATGATCCGTAGAATCTGTAACGATGAAACGGTAGTCAAAGCTTCGTCCTCTTCGGACAAGTGATGTTAGATCCAGTCTGCTCATGAATACTGAAGGACAGTCCTGTAGGACGGCAGGTAGCCTGGCAGGCAGGAGCGTTGGACCAGTAACCGTAAGTTTGCTGGATTGAATCCCCGAGCTGACATGGTAAAAATATTCTGTTCTGCCCCTGAGCAAGGCAGTTAACCCACTGTTCCCCGGGCCCCCCGCACCGCTCTGATTCAGAGGGGTTGGGTTAAATGCAGATGACACATTTCAGTTGAATGCATTCAGTTGTACAACTGACTAGGTATCCCCCTTTCCCTGTAGGTGATCCGCTGCATCTTTATAGTGCAATAAAGCAGAAGGGGGTGTGGTATATGACCAATATACTATGGCTAAGGGCTGTTCTTATGCACGACACAACGCGGAGTGTCCCTCGCTCGCTCGCCCGCCCGCACCCACCCACCCACACACACACACACACACACACACACACACACACACACCTACAGTTTCGCGGTCATAAAAAACAAACACATTCATCAGGTCCTCAATCCGCTTTCTGAATTGCCCTAAGAACATTTTGAAGATTGTTCCACAAATTCACATTTTAGCAGACACTCTTATCCAGAGCGACTTACAGGAGCAATTAGGGTTAAGTGCCTTGCTCAAGGGCAAATCAACAGATTTTCCCCTGAGTTGGCTCGGGGATTCGAACCAGCAACTCTGCGGTTACTGGCACAACACTTCTCACCGCTAGGCTACCTGCCACCATAAACAAAGAAGGTGCAAAAACACTTAAAGCTGATATACCTAACTAAGTAGAGCCCAAAGGAATTTCCAGAGTTAGCCATCCATGAGACCGGGTGTTGTAACTCGTTTATCTAAAGTTTTAGTAAAGATGTTAGGTACAGTGGGACTTTTTGTAAAAGGGCTTTATGAATGAAAACATAGCAATGTATCAACCTACGTGAAATCAAAGAGGGCAAACCAACTTTCTGGTAGAGAATGCAGTGACGAGCTCAGTGCCCTATGATAAAACTGCATCTAACGGCTATAGTGAAGTGGCGGCTGTGTTCATATAGATGATGTCTCCATGGTCTAGGACCAACAGGAACGTGTGCTGCATCTGTCTGTCTGCTGTTATTTACAGTCTCCCTGTGGCTATCGCATCACTGAGTCTGTCTCCTGTGCTTCTTCCCTGGAGGTCCATCAACACTACTGTAGGTACATTCCAGGAACCACAGTCTATATTAGCTCCATATTGGTATTTATTAGCGGTAAAGGCTTTAAACTTTAGCAGGAGTTTACTGGTGCTTTACTGTCAACTTGAATCAGGATGTGATATGGTGGCTAACCTGTTCAAAATGACACCCTATGATACACTGCTAAAATAAATAAAGGGAACACTTAAACAACACACAATGTAACTCCAAGTCAATCACACTCCAAGTCAATCAAACTGTCCACTTAGGAAGCAACACTGATTGACAATAAATTTCACATGCTGTTGTGCAAATGGAATAGACAACAGGTGGAAATTATAGGCAATTAGCTAGACACCCCCAATAAAGGACTGGTTTTGCAGGTGGTGACCACAGACCACTTTTCAGTTCCTATGCTTCCTGCCTGATGTTTTGGTCACTTTTGAATGCTGGCAGTGCTTTCACTCTAGTGGTAGCATGAGACGGAGTCTACAACCCACACAAGTGGCTCAGGTAGTGCAGCTCATCCAGGATGGCATATCAATGCGAGCTGTGGCAAGAAGGTTTGCTGTGTCTGTCAGCGTAGTGTCCAGAGCATGGAGGCGCTACCAGGAGACAGGCCAGTACATCAGGAGACGTGGAGGAGGCCGTAGGAGGGCAACAATCCAGCAGCAGGACTGCTACCTCCGCCTTTGTGCAAGGAGGAGCAGGCGGAGCACTGCCAGAGCCCTGCAAAATGACCTCCAGCAGGCCACAAATGTGCATGTGTCTGCTCAAACGGTCAGAAACAGACTCCATGAGGGTGGTATGAGGGCCCGACGTCCACAGGTGGGGGTTGTGCTTACAGCCCAACACCGTGCAGGACGTTTGGCATTTGCCAGAGAACACCAAGATTGGCAAATTTGCCACTGGCGCCCTGTGCTCTTCACAGATGAAAGCAGGTTCACACTGAGCACATGTGACAGATGTGACAGAGTCTGGAGACGCCGTGGAGAACGTTCTGCTGCCTGCAACATCCTCCAGCATGACCGGTTTGGCGGTGGGTCAGTCATGGTGTGGGGTGGCATTTCTTTGGGGGGCCGCACAGCCCTCCATGTGTCTCGCCAGAGGTAGCCTGACTGCCATTAGGTACCGAGATGAGATCCTCAGACCCCTTGTGAGACCATATGCTGGTGCGGTTGGCCCTGGGTTCCTCCTAATGCAAGACAATGCTAGACCTCATGTGGCTGGAGTGTGCCAGCAGTTCCTGCAAGAGGAAGGCATTGATGCTATGGACTGGCCTGCCCGTTCCCCAGACCTGAATCCAATTGAGCACATCTGGGACATCATGTCTCGCTCCATCCACCAATGCCACGTTGCACCACAGACTGTCCAGGAGTTGGCGGATGCTTTAGTCCAGGTCTGGGAGGAGATCCCTCAGGAGACCATCCGCCACCTCATCAGGAGCATGCCCAGGCGTTGTAGGGAGGTCATACAGGCACGTGGAGGCCACACACACTACTGAGCCTCATTTTGACTTGTTTTAAGGACATTACATCAAAGTTGGATCAGCCTGTAGTGTGGTTTTCCACTTTAATTTTGAGGGTGACTCCAAATCCAGACCTCCATGGGGTTGATAAATTTGATTTCCATTGATAATTTTTGTGTGATTTTGTTGTGAGCACATTCAACTATGTAAAGAAAAAAGTATTTAATAAGATTATTTCATTCATTCAGATCTAGGATGTGTTATTTTAGTGTTCCCTTAATTTTTTTGAGCAGTGTAGTTCCCTAATTTAAAGGGAATGGGATTCCATTTGGGATGCAGCCATCAGTGAGGGCCCAGGCGGCATTTGAAGTTTTGAATCCTATTACACCGGCTCCGACGCTCGACGCATGTGGCAGGTAATACAGTCCATTACGGATTACAAAGGAAGAACTAGCCGTGATCTGCACAGCAATGACTCTCTACCAGACGACTCAATGCATTTTATTTTCGCCTCAACAAATACAACACCGAGCCGTACATTAGGGCCCCCGCTGACCCAAAGGACTGGGTGATCTTGCTCTCCGAGGGCGATGCAAGTAAGGCTTTTAATCTTGTCAACACTCGCAAGGCCGCAGGGTCGGATGGTATTCCTGGGCATGTTCTCAGAGAATATGCAGACCAGCTGGCAGGCATCGTCACGGTCAAGAGCTTCAACTTCTTCAGTGTCCAGCTCACTAAGGACTTAACATGGTCCATTCACACCAGCTCAGTCATTAAGAAGGCACGGAAGCGCCTCTTCTCCCTCAAGAGGCTGAGAGCATCCTGATAATTGATTACCATGACCTCTATTAAAAAATAGCGGCCATTTCCAAATACCCATACTAGCGTACTACACACTTAAACTGCATACTATGTACTCATCGTCGCATACTATTTAGCATATACCGTTCAGTAAAAAGTATGCATTACGCAACACAGTAGCGACTCCTGATTGGCTGAGTTGGTGGGGCGGGGCGGGGCCTAGTGCAGGTGGATTTTTTCAAATTCAACAGACATGCATTGCATTAACAAGCCTGATAATAGTTAATTTCCAATTTGATTAATTTCTCTAAACTCTGAGTAGAATAGGAAAGGAGTTATAGTTCTACTCAGGCTGGTTATAGGCAGACTATCACATACTATCACATTCCACCCATATAGCCCATATATCCTATTTAAAAAGGACTGAAGACAGAAACAGATAATTTGGTTCCATTTCAACATATTTAATCAAATAAAATTGTATTTGTCGTATACACGTGTTTAGCAGATGTTATAGCGGGTGTAGCGAAATGCTTGTGAAACCAAAGTGCTGAAACATATAAATTAAATCAGATAGCTTAGTACACAAACCAAAACTTTTCAAATGTTCAAATTGAAAGGCTATTGCACAAAAAAACATGGACAGTCGGCTGCATCGCAAATTCAGAACTGCTGAACAGCAACATAATAAACTAAAGCACTGATCACTGGGAACAAGATCAGAATGAGTGCTAAGGCTTGATCCATAAATGTAATAATTAAATATGTAGCCTACAAAACTAAAACAATCCATATGTTCATATCAAAAGGCCTGATTAACATGACATTAATAACACAGCCACATCCTGAGTCCCCGGTGTCGACACATTCAGAAATAAGAAAATGGTTTAGCATTTAGTTGAAAAGCTCTGACGACGGCCAAGAGAACAAGAAACACTTTTCAATGAGAAAACTAAATTGCACTATGGGTAAAAAAAAAACTTCTGTTTTCAAAGATGTAGCCTTTGATGCAATATTCATTATCATTTTAAGGAGAACAAAAAACGACTTAGCCTACATTTGAACACCACTGCAGAAGCTTCGCTATTCAGGAATCTTCCAAATTAAGCAGCCTAGTTTTGTTATTTGGCTACTTGACAAGAACTAGGGCCTATTACTCACAGCCACGTCTTCCAATGCATTGTGGAAAAGCATCGAATTCTACTTGATGAAGAGCCAAAATGAGTACAACATCCTGGTATTTAAACCATACTCGATTTTCGAAAAATTCACATTCTATAACACATTCTATTTTGGCATACCTAGAATGAGTCATGCGCGATTGCGTTGTTTCCCGCTATTCATTGATTTTGGCAGCACATCCCCATACCTAATTGATCAGCTGTTGTCAAAGCCTAAATGAGTGAGACGTCCAGGCATTTAAAGTATACTCGATTTTCGAAACGTTGCTTACTATTAAACTTTTTTTTTTTTCGCATACTCAAATGGCCTACTATTTAGGGTGTAAGTATGGGTATTCGGACATGGACAGTATCTATCTACTGTGCTTTCAGAAAATATTCACACCCCTTGACTTTTTCCACATTTTGTTGTGAAACTGCCTGAATTTAAAATGGATTACATTTAGATGTTTTTTGTCACTGGCCTACACACAATAACCCATAATGTCAAAGTGGAATTATATTTTTGAAAATGTCACAAATGAGTTAAAAATGAAAAGCTGAAATGTTTTGAGTCAATAAGTATTCAACCCCTTTGTTATGGCAAGCCTAAATAAGTTCAGGAGTAAAAATGTGCTTAGCAAAAAAGTTGCATGGATAAGTTGCATGGATGTTTGAATGACTACCTCATCTCTGTACCCTACACATACAAGTATCTGTAAGGTCCCTCATTCGAGCAATGAATTTCAAACACAGATTCAACCACAAAGACCAGGGAGGTTTTCCAATGCCTCACAAAGAAGGGCACCTATTAGTATATAACATTTTTGTTATTAATTACACTTTGGATAGTGTATAAATACACCCAGTCACTACAAAGATTCAGGCGTCCTTCCTAACTCAGTTGCCGGAGAGGAAGGAAACCGCTCAGGGATTTCACCATGAGGCCAATGGTGACTTTAAAACAGTTACAGGGTTTAATGGCTGTGATAGGAGAAAACTGAGGATGGATCAACAACATTGTAGTTATTCCACAACACTAACCTAAATGACAGAGTGAAAAAAATGAAGCCTGTACAGAATAAAAATATTCCAAAATATGCATCCTGTTTGCAACAAGGCACTAAAGTAATACTGTAAAAAATGTGGCAAAACCATTCACTTTTTGTCCTGAATACAACGTGTTATTTTTGGGGCAAATCCAATACAACACATTACTGAGTACCACCCTCCATATTTTCAGGAAAAAAAAATTAATGGAATGGAGCTAAGCACGGGCAAAATCCTAGAGGAAAATCTGTTTCAGTCTGCTTTCCACCAGACACTGGGAGATTAATTCACCTTTCAACAGGACAATAACCTAAGACACAAGGCCAAATCTACACTGGATTTGCTTACCAAGACAGTGAATATTCCTGAGTGGCCGAGTTACAGTTTTGACTTAAATCTACATGAAAATCTATGGCAAGACCTGAAAATGGTTGTCTAGCAATGATGAACAACCAATTCGACAGAGCTTGAAGAATTTTGAAAATAATAATGGGCAAATATTGTACAATCCAGGTGTGGAAAGCTCTTAGAGACTTACCCAGAAAGACTCACAGCTGTAATTACTGCCAAAGGTGCTTCTACAAAGTATTGAGTCAGGGGTGTGAATACTTATGTAAATTAGATATTTCTGTATTTTGTTTTCAAAAAATTTGCAGAAATGTCTAAAAACATGTTTTCACTTTGTCATTATGGGGTATTGTGTGTAGATGGGTGAGAAAAATCCACTCAGGAAGGAGACGCGTTCTGTCTCCTAGAGATGAACGTACTTTGGTGCGAAAAGTGCAAATCAATCCCAGAACAACAGCAAAGGACCTTGTGAAGATGCTGGAGGAAACAGGTACAAAAGTATCTATACCCACAATAAAACGAGTCCTATATCAACATAACCTGAAAGGCCGCTCAGCAAGGAAGAAGCCACTGCTCCAAAACCGCCGTAAAAAAGCCGGACTATGGTTTGCAACTGCACATGGGGACAAAGATCGTACTTTTTGGAGAAATATCCTCTGGTCTGATGAAACAAAAATAGAACTGTTTGGCCGTAATGACCATCGTTATGTTTGGAGGAAAAAGGGGAAGCTTGCAAGCTGAAGAACACCATCCCAACCGTGAAGCACATGGGTGGCAGCATCATGCTGTGGGGGTGCTTTGCTGCAGGAGGGACTGGTGCACTTCACAAAATAGATGGCATCATGAGGAAGGAAAATTATGTGGATATATTGAAGCAACATCTCAAGATATCAGTCAGGAAGTTAAAACTTGGTCGCAAATGGGTCTTCCAAATGGACAATGACCCCAAGCATACTTCCAAAGTTGAGGCAAAATGGCTTAAGGACAACAAAGTCAAGGTATTGGAGTGGCCATCACAAAGCCCTGACCTCAATCCTATAGAAAAAGTACACACCCTCACACTAACACACACACACACACACACACACACACACCCTCACACACCCTCACACCCTCACACTAACACACACACACACACTAACACCCACACACACACAACCTCACACTAACACACACACACCCTCACACTAACACACACACACACACTACCCTCACACTAACACCCACACACACACCCTCACACTAACACACACACACACCTACCCTCACACTAACACACACACACCCTCACACTAACACACACACACACACACACACACACCCTCACACTAACACACACACACACACCTACCCTCACACTAACACCCACACACACCCTCACACTAACACACACACACACACACACCCTCACACTAAAACACACACACACACCTACCCTCACACTAACACCCACACACACCCTCACACTAACACACACACACAAACACACACCCACACACCCTCACACTAACACACACACACACCCTCAAACTAACACCCACACACACCCTCACACTAACACACCCACACACCCACACACCCTCACACTAACACACACACCTACCCTCACACTAACACCCGCAAACACCCTCACACTAACACCCACCCTCACACTAACACCCCCACACACACCCTCACACTAACACACACACACACCCACACACCCTCACACTAACACACACACACACACACACACACACACTCACACTAACACCCACACACACACCCTCACACTAACACAAACACACACACCCTCACACTAACACCCACACACCTACCCTCACACTAACACCTACACATACACCCTCACACTAACACACACACACACACCCTCACACTAACACCCACACACACCCTCACACTAACACCTACACACACACCCTCACACTAACACACACACACCCTCACACTAAAACACACACACACCCACACACCCTCACACTAACACCCACATACCTACCCTCACACTAACACACACACACACACCCTCACACTAACACACACACACCCTCACACTAACACCCACACACCCTCACACTAACACCCACACACCTACCCTCACACTAACACACACACACACACACCCTCACACTAACACCCACACACACACCCTCACACTAACACACACACACCCTCACACTAACACCCACACACACCCTCACACTAACACCCACACACCCTCACACTAACACACACACACACCCTCACACTAACACCCACACACACACCCTCACACTAACACACACACACCCTCACTCTAACACCCACACAAACCCTCACACTAACACCCACACACACCCTCACACTAAAACACACACCTACCCTCACACTAACACCCACACACACCCTCACACTAACACACACACACCTACCCTCACACTAACACACACACACACACACCCTCACACTAACACCCCCACACACACCTACCCTCACACTAACACCCACACACATACACTCACATACACACGCTCACCACCACGCAGACACCCACCCAACACATATACTGCTGCCATATTGTTTACTATTATTATTATTATTATTATTATTATTATTATTATTATTATTATTATTAATAGTAGTAGTAGTATTTATCCTGTTACCAGTCACTTTTTCCTAATCCCTGCCTACATGTACATATCTACCTCCATACTCCAGTATCCCTGCACATTGTAAATGCTGTACTGGCCCTGACCCTGACCCTGTATATAGCTTCCTCTCTGTGGCCCTGACCCTGACCCTGTATATAGCTTCCTCTCTGTGATCCTGACCCTGACCCTGTATATAGCTTCCTCTCTGTGGCCCTGACCCTGACCCTGTATATAGCTTCCTCTCTGTGGCCCTGACCCTGACCCTGTATATAGCTTCCTTTCTGTGGCCCTGACCCTGACCCTGTATATAGCTTCCTCTCTGTGGCCCTGACCCTGACCCTGTATATAGCTTCCTCTCTGTGGCCCTGACCCTGACCCTGTATATAGCTTCCTCTCTGTGGCCCTGACCCTGACCCTGTATATAGCTTCCTTTCTGTGGCCCTGACCCTGACCCTGTATATAGCTTCCTCTCTGTGGCCCTGACCCTGACCCTGTATATAGCTTCCTCTTTGTGGCCCTAACCCTGACCCTGTATATAGCTTCCTCTCTGTGGTACTGACCCAGGGCTTGGGAAGGGCTTGCAAGTGCTCTGTGGGTTAGTTAGCTAGACAGGGAGGGTGTTCTGTGGGTTAGTTAGTTAGACAGGGAGGGTGTTCTGTGTGTTAGAAAGGGAGGGTGTTCTGTGGGTTAGTTAGACAGGGAGGGTGTTCTGTGGGTTAGTTAGTTAGACAGGGACGGTGTATTGTGGGT
Organism: Coregonus clupeaformis; assembly: GCF_020615455.1. NCBI lineage: Eukaryota > Metazoa > Chordata > Actinopteri > Salmoniformes > Salmonidae > Coregonus > Coregonus clupeaformis. Next base: position 5,907,653 of record NC_059227.1, read on the forward strand.
TAGTTAGTTAGACAGGGAGGGAGGGTGTTCTGTGGGTTAGTTAGTTAGACAGGGAGGGTGTTCTGTGGGTTAGTTAGTTAGACAGGGAAGGTGTTCTGTGGGTTAGTTAGTTAGACAGGGAGGGTGTTCTGTGGGTTAGTTAGTTAGACAGAGAGGGAGGGTGTTCTGTGGGTTACTTAGTTAGTTAGACAGGGAGGGAGGGAGGGTGTTCTGTGGGTTAGTTAGTTAGACAGGGAGGGTGTTTGATAGTGAAGCGAGGGTGAAGAAAATGAGGAAAGGAGAGAGGGTGGGAGTGGGGGGAGAATGGGAGGGCGAGAGGTAATCAAAGCATCTTTGTGGCAATGTATTCATTCACAGCACCACAACATCGTAAACCGGAGAGGAAGATGTTTTGGTGGAATGTTTGTTTTCTTATTCTCTATTTTTGGATATCCTGGGCCATGGTGGTAAAATGGTGAGATTACACGTGAGATCACACCTGAGTTCACACCTAAGATCACACCTGAGATCTCAGATCACACCTGAGATCACACCCGAGGTCACACCCAAGATCACACCTGAGATCACACCTGCCCAGTTCTCTCCCTTTCCCCTCCCCTCCCCTCCCCTCCCCTCCCTCCTCCCCTCCCTCCTCTCCCCCTCTCTTCTCCTCTCTCCCTAAAGTCATAGCTCATCCTATAAGGGATACATCCAGCCTCCCCTGCAGGCTTGTGTCTGAACGTGCATCAGGATCACATTAAGATCACTGGGAGATGACTGGGGATGAAGCCATTCTTTATGAGGTCCTACTTCCCCTGCTATTGTTTTAGGATGAAGACCAAAGTAGCTCCAGCGCCGTCATTTGGGACATAGCAGAGAAAGACCAGATGCCATCTGACCTGGGTTCAAATACTATTCGAAATCATTTCAAATGCTTTAGCTGGCCTTGATTGAGCTCACCTGGTGCAATGGAACCAATAGAATTGTCACAAAAGATCAAACCCCACCCTTCTGGGACTCTGGGCAGGCTAGAACAAACGGTATAAGTATTTGAAAGATTTCACATAGTATTTGAACCCAGGTGTGGATACCATGGCGCTCTTCAGGACTAAGAGATGTTTGAACTCTGACATATGGGAGAGGATGGGAAGTATGTTTATTTTACGTAGGACAAGGAGAAGGAGGAGGAGGTTTGCATGAGAGTATGTTTGATGGTTGCGGGGGAAAGTACCAGACCAGTTATTCTCTGAGGAGGCATTTGACTAATCTAAAACCAAATGAAAAATCTCAAGCCTAGAACATTTTAACCATATGTTCAATTATCGATTGTCAATCTTAGCACGCAACGTTAATTAATATATTTTGAAATGGGAACAAAAAATAGAATCATATCGTAATATACTGAACAAAAATAGAATCTCATTCTGACTGGCTGGGGCTGCCTCCCCAGTGGGTGGGCCTATGCCACCCCAGGCCCATCCATGGCTTCACCCCTGCCTAGTCATGTGAAATCCATAGATTAGTGCCCATATTTATTTATTTCAATTGACTGATTTCCTTATATGAACTGTAACTCAGTAAAATCGTAGAAATTGTTGCATGTTGCATTTATATTTTTGTTCAGAATGTGATCAGGACACTATATCTGTCTCTCTCAAGAAGAACACTCAGTATGCTACGTGCAGTATGCATGTTATAGTACATTCACACAGCTAGACACACTTTCACACAACAAGACAGGGCTCTCCAGAGGGTGGTGCGCGTCTGCCCAACTCATCACCGGCGGCACACTGCCTGACCTCCAGAACACCTACAGCTCCCGATGTCACAGGAAGGCCATAAAATCATCAAGCACATCAACCACCCGAGCCCCATGGCCTGTTCACCCCGCTATCATCCAGAAGTCAAGGTTAGTACAGGTGCATCAAAGCTGGGACTGAGAGAATGAAAAACAGCTTCTATCTCAAGGCCATCAGACTGTTAAATAGCCATCACTACCCGGGCCTCCACCCAGTACAGTGCCCTGAACTTAGTCACTGTCACTAGCCGGCTACCACCCGGTTACTTAACCCTGCACCTTAGAGGCTGCTGCCCTACGTACATAGTCATGGAATCACTGGTCACTTTAATAATGGAACACTAGTCACTTTAATAATGTTTACATACTGCTTTACTCATCTCATATGTATATATTGTATTCCATTCTACTGTATTTCGTCAATGCCACTCCGACATTGCTCGTCCTGATATTTATATATTTCTTAATTCCATTATTTTACTTTTAGATCTGTGGGTATTGTTTTGAATTGTTAGATATTACTGCACTGTTGGAGCTAGGAACACAAGTATTTCGCTACAACCGCAACAACATCTGCTAAATATGTGTATGCGACCGATAACATTTGATTTTTATTTGATTCACACAGCTAGACACACATTCACACAGCTAGACACACCAGAGTTGGAACATCACTCTCTTGGGGTCTAAAGCAGTAATGCACAGCTGACCCTGTTAATATGTAGAAATAAAGCACTTTTCTAGTAATACATCACTAAAATGATGATCGATGACACTGCTGAAGATTATTTACCCATAAACCATCTCTCTACATCCCTGTAGATTCTCAGTGATTCATAGTTAGAGAGGTCCCGTAACGTCCCCCTGCTGTTAACCCCATAACTCCTCCCTGCTGTTAACCCCATAACTCCTCCCTGCTGTTAACCCCATAACTCCTCCCTGATGTTAACCCCATAACTCCCCCCTGCTGTTAACCCCATAACTCCTCCCTGCTGTTAACCCCATAACTCCTCCTGTTGTTAACCCCATAACTCCTCCCTGCTGTTAACCCCATAACTCCCCCCTGATGTTAACGCCAAAACTCTCCCCTGCTGTTAACCCCATAACTCTCAACTGCTGTTAACCCCATAACTCCCCCCTGATGTTAACCCCATAACTCTCAACTGCTGTTAACCCCATAATTCCCCCCTGCTGTTAACCCCATAACTCCCCCCTGATGTTAACCCCATAACTCTCAACTGCTGTTAACCCCATAATTCCCCCCTGCTGTTAACCTCATAACTCCCCCCTAAATTAGGCACTGATCTTTGGATTTCACATGACTAGGCAGGGGCTAGTGACTATGAATAGCCTCTCCCTCCTTGCTGCCGTGCTGTGCTTTCTCCTTGGCCTTTCACCTTACAGTGGTTATCCAACATTTCCTGTCTAAAATACACTGAACAAAAATATAAACGCAAAATGTAAAATGTTCCACAAAAAGCTTATTTCTCTAAAAATGCTGTGCAAACATGTTACTGAGCATTTCTCCTTTGCTAAGATAATCCATCCACCTGACAGGCGTGGCATATCAAGAAGCTGATTAAACAGCATGATCATTACACAGGTGCACCTTGTGCTGGGGACAACAAAAGGCCACTCTAAAATATGCAGTTGTCACACAACACAATGCCACAGATGTCTCAAGTTTGTAGGGTGCGTGCAATTGGCATGCTGACTGCAGGAATGTCCACCAAAGCTGTTGCCAGTTGGAGGCCAACGTCTTTTTAGAGAATTTGGCAGTACGTCCAACCAGACTCACAACAGCACCACGTGTATGGTGCCGGGTGGGTGAGTGGTTTGCTGATGTCAACGTTGTGAACAGTGTGCCCCATGGTGGCGGTGGGGTTAGGGTATGGGCGGGCATAAGCTACGGACAACGAACACAATTGCATTTTATCTATGGCAATTTGAATGCACAGAGATACTGTGACGAGATCCTGAGGCCCATTGTCGTTCCATTCATCCACTGCCATCACCTCATGTTTCAGTATGAGAATGCACGGCCCGATGTCGCAAGGATCTGTACACAATTCCTGGAAGCTGAAAATGTCCCAGTTCTTCCATGGCCAGCATACTCAACAGACATCATCCATTCAGCATGGTTGGGATGCTCTGGATCGACATGTACGACAGTGTGTTCCAGTTCCCGCCAATATCCAGCAACTTCGCACAGCCATTGAAGAGGAGTGGGACAACATTCCACAGGCCACAATTAACTGCCTGATCAACTCTATGCGAAGGAGATGTGTCGGCTGCATGAGGCAAATGGTGGTCACACCAGATACTGACTGGTGTTCTGATCCACGCCCCTACCTTTTTTAAAAGGTATCTGTGACCAACAAATGCATATCTGTATTCGCAGTCATGTGAAATCCATAGATTAGGGCCCAATTAATTTATTTAAGTTGACTGATTTCCTTATATGAACTGTAACTCAGTAAAATCTTTGAAATTGTTGCATGTTGCATTTATATTTTTGTTCCGTATATATTACCCGATCTCATATCCCCTATAAGTACTGTCACATATGTTGATGTCACCTCTAACCTCTAACCTCTAACCTCAGAGGTAAAGAGAGAGGCCTTTGTTTAGTCTCTGTGGGGCGACGTTCTGTACCTAGCAGTTTGAGAGTTACCATTTAACTTCTACATGCTATGAATCACCATGAACTCCTCCCATGCTCCCATCTTACAGCGTGGTAGACTATAGGCCATTTCCTGTCTGTGCCAACACATATCTTATTGAATCTCATATCGCCCATAAACTCTCTCATAGATCAGAACTCAGCGTGGTATCTTCTGACGAGATCATTTTAAAAGAATTATGCAAAACAATTTCGAAAAGACACTTTTGATTAAAGCAGAAAAACAACTTTTGGCAGAGCTCATGGTTTCTGCAGGGCTGAAATAAAGTCTGCATTTGATAGAGGTTATCCTATTGTTCTTTCTCTCTCTCTCTCTCTCTCTCTCTCTCTCTCTCTCTTTCCACCCTCTCTCTCTCTCTCTCTCTCTCTCTCTCTCTTTCCACCCTCTCTCTCGCTCTTCTCCCCCTCTCTCTTTCACCTCTCTCTCTCTCTATCTCTCTCTGCAGCCATAATTACCATCAATAAGAAATGTATGAATAGATTCCACATGGTGGATTAAACGGTCCCATCCCTCTCTCATCCCTCTCTCCTCTCATCCCTCTCTCCCCTGCTTTGGAATCACATGCTGGATTTGCCATTTTGTTGTTGGCATCCCTATTCTATTCTATTCCCCAGTAATACTTATTCTGTGTTGTTCCTTATGCTATGAGTGCATCTCAAATGGCACCCTATTCCTTACATAGTGCACTACTTTTGACCAGGGCCCATACTTTCTTTCTATTTGATTTTGATTTATTAGGATCGCCATGGCGACAGTGAGTCTTACTGGGGTCCGACACATAATGAAAAAGACATTACAGACAAAATACTTTACAATTTACATACAGTACCAGTCAAAAGTTTGGACACACCTACTCATTCAAGGGTTTTTCTTTATTTTCTATATTGTAGAATAATAGTGAAGACATCAAAACTATGAAATAACACATATGGAATCGTGTTAACAAAAAAAAGTGTTAAACAAATCAAAATGTATTTTATATTTGAGATTCTTCAAATAGCCACCCTTTGCCTTGATGACAACCAGCTTCACCTGGAATGCTTTTCCAACAGTCTTGAAGAAGTTCCCACATATGCTGAGTACTTGTTGGCTGCTTTTCCTTCACTCTGCCGTCCGACTCATCCCAAACCATCTCAGTTGGGTTGATGTCGGGGGATTGTGGAGGCCAGGTCATTGATGCAGCACTCCATCACTCTCCTTCTGGGTAAAATAGCCCTTACACAGCCTGGAGGTGTGTTGGTCATTGTCCTGTTGAAAAAAAAATATATAGTCCTACCAAGCCCAAACCAGATGGGATGGTGTATCGCTACAGAATGCTGTGGTAGCCATGCTGGTTAAGTGTGCCTTGAATTCTAAATAAATCACAGACAGTGTCACCAGCAAAGCACCACCACACCATAACACCTCCTCCTGTCGTAGAAATATTTGACTAATAAATAATAAACTCAAAAATATCTCTCAAGACACCAGAGCTTGTGAATCCAAGAATTAGACTTTATTGCATAATAAAGCCGAGCTTGCTCCATGGAACAACTGTCTCTCTCTGGCTTAGACATCCCTTTTATACATACACACAAATGAACAAACATGCGTACATTCCTAACTTATTTTAGTTCTGCACCACCCTTCTTTTTCAACGTCCAGCTGTCACACAATGTCCACTCCAAAAGGTCATGAATGCTTTTTTCTACATGAAGCCTCTCATTCTATCATTCTATTGGCTGCGTGGCTTAGGCCCCTTCTTCAAAAAGAACTAATGTAATGCATAGCATGTGTCCATAACAAGCCCATGGGCCACAGTTTGAGAGCCCCTGCGACAGAGCACATACATTCATTTAAACATAGTCATGTTTATTACTAATATTATTATTTTACCTTTGACCTCTCCCTACATTTGCCTTAATGATACATAAAATAATACCATACTCCTCCATGCTTTACGGTGGGAACCACACATGCGGAGTTCATCCGTTCATCCACACCGCGTCTCACAAAGACACTGCGGTTGGAACCAAAAATCTCAAATTTGGACTCCAGACCAAAGGACACATTTCCACCTGTCTAATGTCCATTACCCGTGTTTCTTGGCCCAAGCAGGTCTCTTCTAATTATTGGTGTCCTTTAGTAGTGGTTTCTTTGCAGCAATTAGACCATGAAGGCCTGATTCACACAGTCTCCTCTGAACAGTTGATGTTGAGACGTGTCTGTTACTTGAACTCTGTGAAGCATTTATTTGGGCTGCAGTTTCTGAGGCTGGTAACTCTAATGAACTTATCCTCTGCAGCAGAGGTAACTCTGGGTCTTCGTTTGCTGTGGCGGTCCTCATGAGAGCCAGTTTCATCATAGCGCTTGATGGTTTTCGCGACTGCACTTGAAGAAACTTTCAAAGTTCTTAATATGCCATTTAGCAGACGCTTTTATCCAAAGCGACTTACAGTCATGTGTGCATACATTTTTACGTATGGGTGGTCCCGGGGATCGAACCCACTACCCTGGCATTACAAGCGCCATGCTCTACCAATTGAGCTACAGAGGTATTCCGTATTGACTGACCTTCATTTCTTAAAGTAATGATAGACTGTTGTTTCTCTTTGCTTATTTGAGCTGTTCTTGCCAATATATGGACTTGGTATTTTACCAATACCCCCCCCCACCTTGTCACAACACAACTGATTGGCTCAAATGCATTAAGAAGGAAAGAAATTCCACAAATTAACTTTTAGAAGGCACACCTGTTAATTGAAATGCATTCCAGGTGACTACCTCATGAAGCTGGTTGAGAGACTGCCAAGAGTGTGCAAAGCTGTCATCAAGGCAAAGGGTGGCTACTTTGAAGAATCTCAAATATAAAATATATTTTGATTTGTTTAAAACTTTTTTGGTTACTACATGATTCCATATGTGTTATTTCATAGTTTTGAGGTCTTCATTATTATTCTACAATGTAATTTTTTTTAACAATAAAGCAAAACCCTTGAATGAGTAGGTGTGTCCAAACTTTTGTATTCTTGTGTTTATAATAAACATTAAATTGTTGGAAATTCCATTTAAAAACATTAACATGTAGTGTGTGTGTGTGTGTGTGTGTGTGTGCGTGTGTGTGTGTGTGTGTGTGTGTGTGTGTGCGCGCACATCTATCAGTTACACACACATGTCAGTACATACACGCAGCAAGTAGGTCACATGGGGGAGAGGCGTTGTGCCGTGAGGTGTTGCTTTATTAGTTTTTTGAAACCAGGTTTGCTGTTCACTTGCGCGATATAAGATGGCAGGGAGTTCCATGCACTCATGGCTCTGTATAATACTGTAAATGTCCTTGAATTTGTTCTGGACCTGGGGACTGTGAAAAGACCCCTGGTGGCATGTCTGGTGGGGTAAGTGTGTGTGTTAGTGCTGTGTGTAAGTTGACTAACCAACCAATTTGGAATTGCCAAATGTCTCTTATAAAAACAAGAAGTATTTCCTCAACTCTTAGCCAAGAGAGACTGGCATTCATAGTATTTACAGTATATATGCCCTCTGATTACAATGAAGAGCAAGACGTGCCGCTCTGTTCTGGGCCAGTTGCAGATTAACTAGGTCTTTCCTTGCAGCACTCGACCACACGACTGCACAATAATCAAGATAAGACAAAACTAGAGCCTGCAGGACTTGCTTTGTGGAGGGTGGTGTCAAAAATTCAGAGCATCTCTTTATTACGGACAGACCTCTCCCTATCTTTACAACCATTGAATCTATATGTTTTGACCATGACAGTTTACAATCACTAGCCACCCATTCCAAAACTGATTGCAACTCTTTGTTAAGGGTTTCAGTGACATCATTAGCTGTGGTTGCTGACGCGTATATGGTTGAATCATCAGTGGCTGGTCATTGGTAAAAATAGAAAAGAGTAGAGGGCCTAGAGAACTGCCCTGCGGTACACCACACGTTTACATGTTTGACATTAGAGAAGCTTCCATTAAAGAAAACTCTCTGAGTTCTATTAGATAGATACAGTAGCTCTGAATCCACGATATAGCAGAGGTTGAAAAGCCATAACACATACGTTTTCTCAACAACAGGTTATGGTCCATAATATCAAAGGCTGCACTGACATCTACCAGCACAGATCCCACAATCTTCTTATCATCAATTTATTTCAACCCATCATCAGTCATTTGTGTCAGTGCAGTACATGTTGAGTCTGTTGTTAATTCTTTTACAGAGATATGGCATTGTGTTTGGTCAAACACAATTCTTTCCAAACAGTTTGCTAAGACTTGGCAGCAAGCTGATAGGTGGTTCCAGTAATGCCTGGTGAAAACTCTGCATTCCACAGTAAGAAAATCATACCAAAGGTCAAGCATGGTGGTGGTGGTGTGATGGTTTGGGGATGTTTTGCTGCCTCAGGACCTGGACGACTTGCCTTAATAGAAGGAACCATGAATTCTGCTCTGTATCAGAGAATTCTACAGGAGAATGTCAGACCATCCGTCTGTGAGCTGAAGCTGAAGCGCAGCTGGGTCATGCAGCAAGACAATGATCCAAAACAAACAATCAAGTCTACATGAAAATTGCTAAAAAGCAACAAATTGGAAGTTTTGGAATGGCCTAGTCAAAGTCCAGACCTAATCCCAATTGAAATGTTGTAGCAGGACTTGAAACGAGCAGTTCATGCTTAAAAACCCACACGTCTGTCACGGTTCTCTAAGACCGAACCCAGAAGCAGACCAGGACAAGGTGAGTTGAACGAAGGTGAGTGTTTATTTACAGATTCAAAAGGATGCAGAATAATCCAGGAGACGGAGCGGGTGGCGGAGATGAGTAGGTGGAGGTGAAGTGGCAGATTAAATGATGGCACGGCAGGGGTTGGGTGAAGGTTCCGGGAGAATGACTGTAGACAGAAAAAAACGGAGGTAAGTACAAGGCAGGTCAACAAGGTGCAAAAACAACAAAACTAACACTAGTACTCAGAGGCTGATACGCTGGCAAAACATACTGTTAATGGCTAACGATCCGGCAGGGAATGGATGTCAGGTCAGAGCTTATGAAGGGGTGATGATCAGGACCAGGTGTGCCGAGGCTGATGAGAAGCAGGTGCGGGTAATCGAGAGATCACCCGCCTAGCAATGTCGCCCGGCAACCGGACAGGTTGCGTTCAGGAACCTTCGGGAAAACAGGAGATACCGAGCAGAAAAACGGCAACCCAGGCAGGAACAGACTCAGGACGCAGGGTTCATGACAACGTCACTAAGTTAAAGCAGTTCTGCATGGAAGAGTGGGCCAAAATTCCCCCATAGCGACGTGAGAGACTGATCAACAACTACAGGAAGCATTTGGTTGGAGTCATTGCAGCCAAAGGTGGCACAACCAGTTATTGAGTGTAAGGGGGCAATTACTTTTTCACACAGGGGAATTGGGTGTTGCATAACTTTGTTTATGAAATAAATATGTAATTGTTGTGTTATTTGTTCACTTATGTTCCCTTTATCTAATATTAGGTTTTGGTTGAAGATCTGATAGCATTCAGTATCACAAATATGCAAAAGTAGAGAAAATTAGAAAGGGGGCAAATACTTTTTCATAGCACTGTACGTTGTCAATGCCAGGAGTTTTGTCATTATTGATTTTCCAACCTCTCCCACACTAACTTTACAAAATTCAAACTTGCAATGCTTTTCTTTCATTATTAGTTATTTTATGCATGAGTACGATGGCTCACTGTTCGTTGTTGGCATTTCCTGCTTAAGTTTGTCCACTTTGGCAATGAAGTAATCATTAAAATAATTGGCAACATCAAGTGACTGTGTGATGAATGAGCCATCTGATTCGATAAAGATGGAGCTGAATTTGGGTTTCTGGCCATAATTTCATTTAAAGTACGCCAAAGTGTTCCATCATTCTTTATATCATTGATCTTGGCTTCATAATACAGTTTTTCTTTTTTGTTGTTGAGTTTAGTCACATAATTTCTCAACTTGCAGTAAGTCAGCCAGTCAGATGTGCAGCCAGACTTATTAGCCACTCCTTTTCCCCCGTCTCTTTCAACCATAAAGTTTTCCAATTCCTCATCAATCCATGGAGCCTTAACAGTTCTAACAGTCAGTTTCTTAACAGGTGCATGTTCATCAATAATTGAAAGAAACAATTTCATCAATTCATCAAGTGCAGCGTCTGGATGCTCCTTATTAATCACATCAGACCAATAAATATTTTTTAACATCATCCACATGAGTCAAAGCTAAATCTTTTGTTTGATCTCTTACACACTATTTTAGGCCCAGCTATCAGATGCAGAAGAAGGCAGAGATACTATTTTAGGCCCAGCTATCAGATGCAGAAGAAGGCAGAGATACTCTTTTAGGCCCAGCTATCAGATGCAGAAGAAGGCAGAGATACTATTTTAGGCCCAGCTATCAGATGCAGAAGAAGGCAGAGATACTATTTTAGGCCCAGCTATCAGTGGTCTAAGGCACTGCATCGCGGTGTTAGCTGTGCCACTAGAGATCCTGGTTCGAATCCAGGCTCTGTCGTAGCCAGCCGCGACCGGGAGACCCATGGGGCGGCGGACAATTGGCCCAGCGTCGTCCAGTGTAGGGGAGGAAATGGCTGGCAGGGATGTAGCTCAGTTGGTAGAGCATGGCGTTTGCAATGCCAGGGTTGTGGGTTCGATTCCCACGGGGGGCCAGTATGAAAAATAAAAAATAATGTATGCACTCACTAACTGTAAGTCGCTCTGGATAAGAGCGTCTGCTAAAACGACTAAAAATGTAAAAAATAAATAATAATAAAAGGCCCAGCTATCAGAAGAAGGCAGAGACGTTAGTTTTCAGCTTCTGTTATCCAACCTCCAACACATTTCTGGGACACTTGCATACTATAGTGCATTATTTGTAATGCGTCTTCTTTTATGTGGGGATCGCATTCAGTCTTCGGTTTTCATGCTGGCTCTTCGTTCAGTGTCTGTCTGGCGTCACAGAATGTTCCCAATTAACACCTCACCAGAACGCCGTCAGTGCTAATATCTGTGGTTATGATCACAAACGTGGCACATCAGAGCTAAATATGTATCCAAGTGTAATTTATGTCAAGAGCAACTTTTCCTTCTTTAGCAAAAGCTTTTGCAACCTGGATTGGAATGATACATTAGCTCTGGAAATGCTCTAAAATAGCAGGCTGGACCAGTAAGTGTGTTTAATATCTGTGGTTCTGAACACAATCGTGGCACATTCATACCTCACAGTGGCAGTGTGTATGCTCCACGCAGGTCCACGGCTGTACGTACCATTTGGTGGCTGGCGCCGGTTAGCGGACCACCAGGGGACGTTTTTAGTGTTATTTCACAGGTGGCTTCCATGAAGTTCAAAATTGCTTAAGTCCACATCCTCCTCTCTTGTCCTCCGTCTACTGTATACGACATGGTTTTATCTAAGGACTCACTGGGTGCATCCCAAATGGCACCCTAGTCACTGTATAGTACACCCTATGGGCTCTGGTCAAAGGTACTGCACTGAATGCGGAATAGGGTGCCCTTTGGGACACAACCACTGTATCCACTTTGCTTACATGATCCCCGTTCCACTGTACTTAGTCTCCAGATGGATTGTGTACACTTTAATTGCCCCTTAAACCACCTGAGTGAAATTCTTACTTCTTTTTTACTAAGTCTGAAACATCCTTGGTTGTTTTATTTAGTGTCCAGTTGATAAGCACAGAGAGTCTTTGTGGGAGTGAAAAGGAGAGAAAAAAAATGCTTCTTTGCAATATGGACGAAGCTGGAAATAAATATTTACTTAAAACAGTTGGAGAAGGTTAGCAAAATACTTTCCAGGAATGGCTGTGAGGACAGGCCTGTGCTCCTGCATGAAACAGACTGCTGACTATGTGAGAGTGAATTTAACCACGTAGCATTCAGGGTTAGAAACGAGACAGGGCTGATTGGTTAGGAGTGGGTTTATCTGCTGCAAAACATTGAAAAAACATCACCTTTCAGACAACTTTATTTATCCCCCCAGGGGCAATATGCACGGTAGGTTCTTTGTTCCAGAGAAACTCACTTTAGGGAGTCCAGCCTCAAACATCCTGGTTTTAAAGTTAGCAGAGATGCTGCAGAATTTATTACATGCATATGAGTTTGAGGCTGCTACCATTACCGAAACACAGACACGCAAACACATATTGCCTTGCTAAAAGATCTGAGTGTGGAAATGAGGAGAATTAATGGAAATGATCCAGCTAACTGATCGTTAGCAAAAGTGCACCTGAACTTCTCATGGAAGGACCTTGAGAAGCTGGCCCAAAACAGAGTGTGGTGGAGAACGTTTTTAAATGATCTACTCACCTCATAGATTTGGGTTAAAATAAGTAAAATATGCATCTTGCTCTGGGTCTATGGAGTACAACTGCAATGATTGGACCTTATCACTGGAGAGACAGGGAGTGACTCAACAACACATTTTCTTTGTCACATTTTCAGATAGTTCCTGGCAAACTGCCATTCATGTGTCCATCTTTCCAGGTGTGTGGCTAACCTTTAATTCACTTTAATACAACTTTATTTTCCCCTTAAAGGGAAACTACACCACTTTGCAACCTCATTTTCATTATCTCCAGCACAATACCAGTCTGTGAAAAACCTGATGATCCTCCTCTCCTGGAGACACCATCTGACGATCCTCCTCTCCTGGAGACACCATCTGACGATCGTCCTCTCCTGGAGACACCATCTGACGATCGTCCTCTCCTGGAGACACCATCTGACGATTCTCTCCTGGAGACACCATCTGACGATGCTCTCCTCTCCTGGAGACGCCATCTGACGATCCTCCTCTCCTGGAGACACCATCTGACGATGCTCTCCTCTCCTGGAGACACCATCTGACGATCCTCTCCTCTTCTGGAGACACCATCTGACGATGCTCTCCTGGAGACACCATCTGACGATGCTCTCCTGGAGACACCATCTGATGATCTGCTCCAGAGACACCATCTAATGATCCGCTCCGAGAGACACCATCGAATGATCCGCTCCTGGAGACCCCATCTGATGAAAGACACAAAGTATCTAAATCAAATACTCCAAGTATTTGAGCCTGTTGGAGACTATGGAGAATGGTGAAAGGAAACTCACTCCCCTTGTGTTTACTCCATAGCTGGTCTGTTCCGTCTGTCTGCCTCCCCCTTTGTTTACTCCATAGCTGGGCTCTTCCGTCTGTTAGATATTACAATGCAGTAATACAGTTGAAGTCGAAAGTTCACATACACCTTAGCCAAATACATTTAAAAATTCAGTTTTTCACAATTCCTGACATTTAATCCTAGTACAAATTCCCTGTCTTAGGTCATTTAGGATCAACACTTTATTTTAAGAATGTGAAATGTCAGAATAATAGTAGAGAGAATTATTCATTTCATCACATTCCCAGTGGGTCAGAAGTTTACATACACTCAATTAGTATTTGGTAGCATTGCCTTTAAATTGTTTAACTTGGGTCAAACGTTTCCGGTGAGCTTCCCACAATAAGTTGGGTGAATTTTGGCCCATTCCTCCTGACAAAGCTGGTGTAACTGAGTCAGGTTTGTAGGCATCCTTGCTCGCACACGCTTTTTCAGTTCTGCCCACACATTTTCTATAGGATTGAAGTCAGGGCTTTGTGATAGCCACTCCAATACCTTGACTTTGTTGTCCTTAAGCCATTTTGCCACAACTTTGGAAGTATGCTTGGGGTCATTGTCCATTTGGAAGACCCATTTGCGACCAAGCTTTAACTTCCTGACGGATGTCTTGAGATGTTGCTTCAGTATATCCACATAATTTTCCTTCCTCATAATGCCATCTATTTTGTGAAGTGCACCAGTCCCTCCTGCAGCAAAGCACCCCCACAGCATGATAAATGACTAAAATATATATAAAAACATATGATGCTGCCATCCCAGTGCACATAACGATGGTCATTATGGCCAAACAGTTCTATTTTTGTTTCATCAGACCAAAGGACATTTCTCCAAAAAGTCCCCATGTAAAGTTGCAAACCATAGTCCGGCTTTTTTATGGCGGTTTTGGAGCAGTGGCTTCTTCCTTGATGAGCAGTATTTCAGGTTATGTTGATATAGGACTTGTTTTACTGTGGATATAGGTACTTTTGTACCTGTTTCCTCCAGCATATTCACAAGGTCCTTTGCTGTTGTTCTGGGATTGATTTGCACATTTCGCACCAAAGTACCTTCATCTCTAGGAGACAGAATGCGTCTCCTTCCTGAGCGGTATGACGTCTGCGTGGTCCCATGGTGTTTATACTTGCGTAGTATTGTTTGTAAAGATGAACGTGGTACCTTCAGGCATTTGGAAATTGTTCCCAAGGATGAACCAGACTGGCTGATTTCTTTTGATTTTCCCATGATGTCAAGCAAAGAGGCACAGAGTTTGAAGGTAGGCCTTGAAATACATCCAAAGGTACACCTCCAATTGACTCAAATGATGTCAATTAGCCTATCAGAAGCTTCTAAAGCCATGACATCATTTTCTGGAATTTTCCAAGCTGTTTAAAGGCACAGTCAACTTAGTTTATGTAAACTTCTGACCCACTGGAATTGTGATACAGTGAATTATAAGTGAAATAATCTGTCTGTAAACAATTGTTGGAAAAATTACTTGTGTCATGCACAAAGTAGATGTCCTAACCGACTTGCCAAAACTATAGTTTGTTAACAAGAAATTTGTGGAGTGGTTGAAAAACGAGTTTTAATGACTCCAACCTAAGTGTATGTAAACTTCTGACTTCAACTTTATCTAAACAATACACAAGTCAAAAGACTAACCCAATGGAATTAACAAATATATACAGTACCAGTCAAAAGTTTTAGAACACCTACTCATTCAAGGGTTTTTCTTTATTTTTACTATTTTCTACATTGTAGAATAATAGTGAAGACATCAAAACTATAAAATAACACATATGGAATCATGTAGTAACCAAAAAAGTGTTAAACACATCAAAATATATTTTATATTTGAGATCCTTCAAATATCCACCCTTTGCCTTGATGACAGCTTTGCACGCTCTTGGCATTCTCTCAACCATCTTCATGAGGTAGTCACTTGGAATGCATTTCAATTACCAGGTGTGCCTTGTTAAAAGTTAATTTGTGGAATTTCTTTCCTTCTCAATGTGTTTGAGACAATCAGTTGTGTTGTGACAAGGTAGGGTTGGTATACAGAAGATGTCCATATTATGGCAAGAACAGCTCAAATAAGCAAAGAGAAACGACAGTCCATCATTACTTTAAGACAGAACTTTGAAAGTTTCTTCAAGTGCTGTACAAAAACCATCAAGCGCTATGATGAAACTGGCTCTCATGAAGACCGCCACAGGAAAGGAAGACCCAGAGTTACCTCTGCTGCAGAGGATAAGTTCATTAGAGTTACCTGCCTCAGAAATTGCAGCCCAAATCAATGCTTCACAGAGTTCAAGTAACAGACACATCTCAACATTAACTCTTCAGAGGAGACCGCGTGAATCAGGCCTTCATAGTCTAATTGCTGCAAAGAAACCACTGCTAAAGGACAACAATAAGAAGAAGACACTTGCTTGGGCCAAGAAACACAAGCAATGGACATTAGACCGGTGGAAATCTGTCCTTTGGTTTGATGAGTTCAAATTGGAGATTTTTGGTTCCAACCGCCGTGTCTTTCTGAGACGTGGAGTAGGTGAACGGATGATCTCTGCATGTGTGGTTCCCACCGTGAAGCATGGAGGAGGAGTTGTGGGGGTGCTTTGCTGGAGACACTCTCTGTGATTTATTTAGAATTCAAGGCACACTTAACCAGCATGTCTACCACAGCATTCTGCAGCGATACACCATCCCATCTGGTTTGCACATAGTGAGACTATCATTTGTTTTTCAACAGGACAATGACCCAACACACCTTCAGGCTGTGTAAGGGATATTTGACCAAGAAGGAGAGTGATGGAGTGCTGCATCAGATGGTCCTGTGTAGCTCAGTTGGTAGAGCATGGCGCTTGGGTTGTGGGTTCGATTCCCACGGGGAGGCAGTATGAAAAAAATGTATGCACTCACTAACTGTAAGTCGCTCTGGATAAGAGCGTCTGCTAAATGACTGAAATGTAAATGTAATGACCTGGCCTCCACAATCACCCGACCTGGGATGAGTCGGACTGCAGAGTGAAGGAAAAGTGCTCAGCATATGTGGGAACTCCTTCAAGACTGTTGGAAAATCATTCAAGGTGAAACTGGTTGAGTGAATTCCAAGAGTGTGCAAAGCTGTCATCAAGGCAAAGGGTGGCTATTTTGAAGAATCTAAAAAATAAAATATATTTGATTTGTTTAACACTTTTTTGGTTACTACATTATTCCATGTGTTATTTCATAGTTTTGATGTATTCACTATTATTCTACAATGTAGAAAATAGTACAAATAAAGAAAAACCCTTGAATGAGTAGATGTGTCCAAACTTTTGACTGGTACTGTATATAGATAGATGTCACAAATGTATCATTTGTACAGTTCTGTATTAAAAATGTCGTTATTTGTTACATTTGACTGTGTAAAACCTAGCAGTACTACTTATTCCTCTGAGTGTGAGGCGGATATATAGCGTTTTCCCAAAAAATTTACAACCCCCATGCCATTATTAGATAGTGAAAAAAGGAAATACATATCTTTCATAATGTATTTAAACAATAAAAGCTAATTTACTAACATTTATGAAAATGGATATTTTGCCAGTTTTGGAATGAAACTATTCATTTGGAAAGGATAGTCAGTCTTGGTGACTGAAACTTGAACAAGCATTTATTTATCCATTCTGTACATACAGTATTCTGAGACAGCAAATAACTCCTCCACTGATAGTTCAAAGTATTGGATGCTTCTCAACATCACTCAGCATCTCAACGGTAGGTATCAGTTAACCGTCAAGCTGTTCCTGTTCCTAAAAGCTGACCTCCCCTGTTCAGCCCTCCTCAGGCAAACTTTGTGCCAGGCAAAGTTAATCAAGCACAGCTAAAGTATTGCAAAGCTTTCGGATACCACTTGAACCCAGGTGTCCTGTCTCCACTGCCAGGACCTGACAGTTAGTTTCTCCATCCGTATTCAGGTCCGGATCTCCAGTTCTGACCTCAAAGTACTCCCCTGCCTGGTAGTTTCTTCTCTGTCAGACCTCCTGGTCACAGGTTGCATCCCAAATGCCACCCTATTCCGTATATAGTGCACTACAAAAGCAGTGGTGTAAAGTAACTAAGTAAAACATTATTTGAAGTACTACTTAAGTATTCTTTGGGGTATCTGTACTTTACTACTTATATTTTTGACAACTTGTACTTTTACTCCACTACATTCCTAAAGAAAATATGTAGATTTGACTCCCATACATCTTCCCTGACACCCAAAAGTTCTCAGGCAGGACAGCACTGTGGTCCAATTCACGCACCTGTCAATATAACGCCTTGTTATCCCTAATGCCTCTGATCTGGCGGACTCACTAAACACAAACACTGCGTTTGTAAATTAATTCAGAGTGTCAGAGTGTGCCCCTTCAGGCATATTAATTAATTGCTTAATATCAGGAATTTGACGTATAGCATTTACTTTTTACTCAAGAATGACGGTTGAGTAAATTTTCCACCACTGGTCAAATGTAGTGCACTATATAAGGAATAGGGCACCATCTGGTCAAACAGGGATGGTCTCTCATAGACCCGTCAGTGAGACCAGCTGTGGGAGGTCTGGTGGGTTTGGACTGGTCGGTGCGGTGTCTACGCAAAAGGAAGCGAATATTGAATTGAATATTCAAACCAAATATGACTTTGTATGAATATTCTTTGGAGTGTTCTTTGGATCTGAGAGGGCTGAGAAGGCAGTGGGGAAGCAGATGCATCGTGTGCAGTACAGTGCAGACCTGAAGTAAGCCTTGAACCATTGATGGTAGTCTAAGGAAGGGGGCTTGAGTTGAATATTCATACGGATGTGATTTTTGATCTCTTTCTTTACGCATCGTGCTGAGCAGTGCAGACCTGAAGTAAACAAGGCTTCTCTGGTACAAACAGTACAACTACAACATGCCTCGGCAGTCATCATTTACCCTCTTTCTGTTCTCCCTCTCTCCGTTCCCTCTATTGTTCTTGGTTTTTTCAGGCACAGCGTTTGTTGGCTAAGCATTTTATTTATTCCTCGTATCCTTTTGGTACATTACAGGGGTCAGATTCACAGATACGTGTGTGTGCACGTGCGTGCAGCAATGCGTGTGTATTCGCAACTGCTGGATGCTGAAGCTATTGACTGAAGTGCTTCTCCCTTAGACTGTCTTTCCCTATTGGGGAGACCTGCCCTAGACTGTCCTCTCCCTAGATGTCATATGATCACAACCCTGTGCTTGCACTTATAAGTTGATCAAACTATATAAAGTTGTTAAAGTGTTGCCAAGTTTTTCTGTGGGCCATCTTTAAGTGCTGTGAGAGATCTTTCATTTTGACCTTTGTGTTGCTGTCTAAACCCCCAAAGAGGAGATTGTTGCAGAAACAATGAAAAGATAAGTGGACAGTATTTGACCTCTGTGGGAATCGGTTGGTCGATCAATCATGTTGATCTGGTAGTCTGTTACTGATGTTTTAAAGATGAAGTCACATTGATCCCTTGTGACTGTCTCTGGGATCTGGGAGTGGAGTCAGAACTGTCTCTCCCTTGATGCATGAGCCACCGGCACTCAGGGAGCGTCTACATTTGGCCAGCTAACTAAACGCAAGGTCTGTGTCTCAAATGGTACCCTATTCCTATTATAGTGCTCAACTGTCAAAAGTAGTGCACTATATAGGGAATAGGGTGCCATTTAAGAAGACGATAAGGCCTCTGCACTCAGGGAGCATCATTTGTTGGCCAACAGAGGACAAACAGACCTCCCTTTCAAGGCTGTAACACTGGCTCTTTCTCAATTTGTCTTTCTGCAAATCATTGCATCTTATTTCCTCAGCTCCTTCTCAACCGTATGGGAGGAGAAGGTCCAAGGTCCCTGCCCTCAGAACTTCTCCAATGCGTTTTGAGAAGGCAGCAAGAAGAGAGGATGCAAGGAATTGAGGAAATATGAATTGAGAAAAGGGCAAAGATTCCTCAGCTATGAATCCACTGAACCTCGCTAGGCAATCCGTTGATTCACATGAGATACATACAGTCAACAGGCATTTGGGAAATATGTTTTACTGATAAAGGACAGGAACCCTTTTGAAAGTAAACAGAATATGTTTACGTCATATTTACCTCTGGTAATATTTTGGCTCGATATTTCATAACCATATAAACATATTGCTGTTATTTAGTTACTTGAACTAATTCATCCAATGAACCAGTCGTGTATTCCCTATCCTCTGAGTGACAACTGGCCCGAATGGCCCATGCAGAGTTAGCTACAGTATGTCCACTACAGAGTTCCCTATGTCCACTACAGAGTTCCCTATGTCCACTACAGAGTTCCCTATGTCCACTACAGAGTTCCCTATGTCCACTACAGAGTTCCCTATGTCCACTACAGATTTCACTATGTCCACTACAGAGTTCCCTATGTCCACTACAGAGTTGCCCATGTGGAATACAGGTCCACTGTGAGGCTTGACCTTTCAGACTACTTCCCCTGACGGACGGACAGCAGACGTGGGTTCAAATATTATTTGAAATATTTCCAAAACACTTTATTGGGGTTTGATTGAGCATGCCTAGCACAATGGATCCAATATAATCGGCACAAAAGTTGCAAACCCTGCCCATATGGCGCTCAAGGCAGACTAGCTCGAAAGCTTAAAGTATTTGCAAGATTTCAAATAAGATTTGAACCCAGGTTGGACAGTGCGGGTCCCCTGCAGGTGTGCCTCATAAAGAAGCGTCTGTGGAGAGATTGTTTGCCCTCCAGTCCGTTTCATCATTAAGACTCCGGGATGAAAAAATAAGCTCTGCGGGAAAGCTGCGGGGGCTTCTAGGCTTACAAATTTATGAGGCACCTTTCATGAGCCTGACAGGGAGAGGGGTGAGGGGGTAGGCTGGGGGTGAGGGGTGAGGGGGGCCCCCCCTCTCTCCTTCCTCTCCTCCCTCTCCTTCCTCCTCTCTAACACACAGATGTCTGTTCTTTTTGGGATGAAGTGGAGCGGCTCGTGGTTTCTCCACCCTGGCCCTCTGCCCTAGCTGCCCTGACTGCCCCCTGTGCACTGCACTCCTCTCTGGTCCATACCCCCTCACACCTCCTTCATCCCCTCCTCACCCATTACGCCCCCCGTTTACTCCACTTGTTTACCGCTCACTCGCTCTCTCTCCTCCGTTCCCCTTCGCCCTTCGCTGGAATGTTTACTCACTGGGCTTGGTGCAGAGAAAAAATAAACGTCCACTTACCCCCGTTCCCGGTAAACCATTTCTCCGCCTCACATCTCCTTCACTTTTGTGAGGTAGGGATGGGGGGGGGAGCAGGGAGAGAGTGCACCCTTAAACGATTTGAACAGAAATACCATGGAAATGTTTACTTACATGTCCAGTGTCTCATACTTTCCTTGGGTGTTGCTGTTCCTCTCTCTGCACCCATAGAATGGTGCCTTTGTCAAGGAGGAATGTTCAGCGCGCACACACACACACACACACACACACACACACACACACACACACACACTCCCTGGCCTGAGTTGGTTTTTCAGGTGCATACTTTAGGCCGATGGGGCATCAGGGTGATTGGAACAGGCCTTACCTGGGGCCCCTCACTACACGTGACCATGATACTCCCGCTAGCCCTGGATTTGACTGAAGCCATTCGTTTTGATCTGCTTGAAGTCATGTAAATGATCTGGTCGATGTGTTTTCTAACAGCTAACGAGGAGGATGTGTAGATCCTTGGTATTTACCTGCTCAGCCGACCAGCAGGGGTTTGTTTTGGCACAACCATGTAGGGAACACGTCTTTTCTTTAGAGACCAGGGGTTGTGTCCAAAATGGCACTCTGTTCCCTATATAGTGCACTACTTTTGATGAGGGCCCATAGGGCTCTGTTTAAAAGTAGTGCACTATGTAGGGCATAGGGTGTCATTTGGGAAACACCCAGAGAGTTGTAAGGGTTGGTGTGAGGTGTGACCCAGGTGCGGTGCAGGTTAGACAGTGGGCAGTAGGCAGAGATGGTGAAACAAGGATCTTTACTGGTGGTCCTGAAGCCAGGATACAAAATAACGGACTTTACACGAAAAAGAAAGGCGGAGCAAATTGGTCTCCAAAAACAGGCAGACAGCCAAAAATACGAAATACTAACTATGACTGAAATAATTAATAAACAGGGAGAACACTTCTCACATACCTGTCCATACGTCCCGCTATCAGACACTGATTAGTACTGCTTGACTTACAGTTAGTGAGTGCATACATTTTCATACTGGCCCCCCGTGGGAAATGAACCCGCAACCCTGGCGTTGCAAGCACCATGCTCTACCAACCGAGCTATACATGTACAGTATATTTATATTCCGGACTCTGACATTGCTAATTCTAAAATGTATATAATTCCTTTTTTATTGTTTTTATTTTGGGATTTGTGGGTATTGTTTTGTATTGTTAGGCATTACTGCACTGTTGGAGCTAGGAACATAAGCATTTCGCTACACCCGCTTTAACATCTGCAAAAAAATATGTGTACGCGACCAATATAATTTGATTTGATTTGATTTGGTCTGCCTGCTCTCTGGCCTCCAAATAAAAATAAAAAAGATCCAGCCGCCAAGAGGAGTGAGAAAGCCACCATGTTTTCAGGCCATAAGCAGAACCAAAGGATTGCTTAGAATTATATTTTTTCAAGCAAGGTAACCCAATCTTAATTGCTTTTCTTACCTCGAGGGGCCTTTCTTATGCATTGTATACTTCGTAGGGCTTTCCGTAGCATTTGTTAAAATATAGGTTATGAAAATTCTAAGACGGAGACATGACCCCTTTCGAGTGTGGAAAACTATTAAGATTGAGTTAACATTTTGGGAAACTAACCCTTTAACGCCGTCTATAAAAGTCCTGTGCTGAGTGCCTCAGGCTAACAGTGTTCCTTTCAGGAAATGTTGGTCTTCTTTTTTTTTTACAGGAAAATTCAACTGGAAAAAATGTTCCTTTCATTGCCAAAGGTCATTTAGGTTCAACAATCAAAGACCCATTTCAGAATCGCATTTATTTCCTGATGAATGTTGTAATAACTGATGTCACAGTGATTTTTATTTTATTAGTACATTCGTCAGGGTCCATGGATGACAAACATCGCACCAGATTTAGCTCCATAGCTCTCTGCTGCTTCTGATTTAGAGAAGCTAATATGTATGTTGATGTGGAAGTTGTTTTTGATAATAATCATAATAATTAGATTTTATACAGCACTTTTCCAGTATTTCAAAAGTAATCTACATATTAAGGGGGAAATCACCTCATCCTCCACCAATGTTTAGGAGTCACCTGGGACGCTTTTAACTAGTCACTCAAGTCTGATGGTAGTCTTGATTAGACCAAGCAGGAACCAGGGAGGACATCCTCTAAAAATACATGAGTGAAAGTGAGCCTTCTGGGTCTGGAAGTCACCATTACGCTCCAGTTGATGTCTCTATTATTTGTTTCTGGGTCTGGAAGTCACCCTTACGCTCCAGTTGATGTCTCTATTATTTGTTTCTGGGTCTGGAAGTCACCCTTACGCTCCAGTTGATGTCTCTATTATTTGTTGCGGCCATCCAGAGCAGCCCCACCACTTAAAAACACATCAACCATAACTCACAGGACAGCTTTATCTACGGGGAACATATTGCTTACCACAGATATAGATACAAAGCTGACTCTGACAGTTCAACACGCCATCCCTGGATTCTTCCAGACGTTACCAGACCTGGGTTTAAGTACTTTTTCAAATCTTTTACATAATTAGAGCATTTGCTTGTGCCTGCCTGGAGTGTCAGATGGGCGGGGTTTACTGTTTTTGGGACTATTCTATTGGTTGACTAAGCCAGGCAAGCTCAATAAATCAAAGATACATTATTTGAAATATTTCAAATAGTATTTTAACCCAGGTCTGACTACTATGTAAGAGTTTTTCGTCTCCAGCGAACACAGGCCACCTTGGCAGGTGGGAATGTTCCATGTGGAATGTTAGAGCTCGTGAATCTCCTGACAGTTATCAGCATGAGACAGAGGTCAGAGGTCATGGGGCCTAGGGGCCCTTGGAGTCTTGCAGTGGGCCAGCTGAAAGCATCTACCTAACTGATAGCTCCGCTTCAGCTAGTTCTCTCTCATTGTCTTTCTCTCAGCATCTTATGTACTTTCTCACTTTCCGTACTTTCATACTCATGAATCCCTCGATGGCCACCAGCCTGAGACAGGGGCCTAGGGGTCTAGGAGTGGGGCCTCAAGGCTCCTCTGTGTCTCTCAGGCCGGGGCCTTTAAGGCAAGGCTTTCTAGGGTCAGTTTACCAGCCGTGTAGTGTAGTAACACACCCAGGGTCAGTTTACCAGCCGTGTACAAACACACCCAGGGTCAGTTTACCAGCCGTGTACAAACACACCCAGGGTCGGTTTACCAGCCGTGTAGTGTAGTAACACACCCAGGGTCAGTTTACCAGCCGTGTACAAACACACCCAGGGTCAGTTTACCAGCCGTGTACAAACACACCCAGGGTCGGTTTACCAGCCGTGTACAAACACACCCAGGGTCAGTTTACCAGCCGTGTACAAACACACCCAGGGTCGGTTTACCAGCCGTGTAGTGTAGTAACACACCCAGGGTCAGTTTACCAGCCGTGTACAAACACACCCAGGGTCAGTTTACCAGCCGTGTACAAACACACCCAGGGTCGGTTTACCAGCCGTGTAGTGTAGTAACACACCCAGGGTCAGTTTACCAGCCGTGTAGTGTAGTAACACACCCAGGGTCAGTTTACCAGCCCTGTACAAACACACCCAGGGTCAGTTTACCAGCCGTGTAGTGTAGTAACACACCCAGGGTCAGTTTACCAGCCGTGTAGTGTAGTAACACACCCAGGGTCAGTTCACCAGCCGTGTAGTGTAGTAACACACCCAGGGTCAGTTTACCAGCCGTGTAGTGTAGTAACACACCCAGGGTCAGTTCAACAGCCGTGTAGTGTAGTAACACACCCAGGGTCAGTTTACCAGCCGTGTAGTGTAGTAACACACCCAGGGTCAGTTTACCAGCCGTGTAGTGTGTAACAC
>NC_059227.1:5937314-5957314 GCF_020615455.1 Coregonus clupeaformis
CCTAT
Organism: Coregonus clupeaformis; assembly: GCF_020615455.1. Lineage (NCBI taxonomy): Eukaryota > Metazoa > Chordata > Actinopteri > Salmoniformes > Salmonidae > Coregonus > Coregonus clupeaformis. Next base: position 5,937,320 of record NC_059227.1, read on the forward strand.
CCCAGGTACCTGCTCCCTCTCCTCAGGGACAGACTGATATTCTGCAAAAGGTACAGGGATTGGACTGCTGAGGACTGGGGTAAAATCATTTTCTCTGATGAATCCCCTTTCTGATTGTGTGGGGCATCCGGAAAAAAGCTTGTCCGGAGAAGACAAGGTGAGCGCTACCATCAGTCCTGTTTCATGCCAACAGTAAAGCATCCTGAGACCATTCATGTGTGGGGTTGCTTCTCAGCCAAGGGAGAGGGCTCACTCACAATTTTGCCTAAGAACACAGCCATGAATAAAGAATGGTGCCAACACATCCTCCGAGAGCAACTTCTCCCAACCATCCAAGAACAGTTTGGTGACGACCAATGCCTTTTCCAGCATGATGGAGCACCTTGCCATAAGGCAAAAGTGATAACTAAGTGGCTCGGGGAACAAAACATCGACATTTTGGTTCCATGGTCAGGAAACTCCCCAGACCTTAATCCCTTTGAGAACTTGTGGTCAATCCTCAAGAGGTGGGTGGACAATCAAAAACTCACAAATTCTGACAAACACCAAGCATTGATTATGCAAGAATGGGCCGCCATCAGTCAGGATGTGGCCCAGAAGTTAACTGACAGCATGCCAGGGCGGATTGCAGAGGTCTTGAAAAAGAAGGGTCAACACTGCAAATATTGACTCTTTGTATAAACTTAATGTAATTGTCAATAAAAGCCTTTGACACTTATGGAATACTTGTATTTATACTTCAGTATACCATAGTAACATCTGACAAAAATATCTAACACTGAAGCAGCAAACTTTGTGAAGACCAATATTGGTGTCATTCTCAAAACTTTTGACCACGATTGTACACACACACACACATAGGCTTTGGGCCCACGGCATCATGGCAACTCCTTTGTTCATCTACCCACTGCCTGAAACAAACCACCTGCCTGAAACGAACCCCCTTCCTGAAACTAACCCCCTGTCTGAAACTAACCCCCTGCCTGAAACGAACCCCCTGCCTGAATCTAACCCCCTGTCTGAAACTAACCCGCTGTCTGAAACGAACCCCCTGCCTGAAACTAACCCCCTGCCTGAAACTAACCCCCTGTCTGAAACTAACCCCCTGTCTGAAACTAACCCCCTGTGGTCTGAGTTCCATAATGATTCAAATAGGCCACATATCTGAAATTATTGTACAACGTTAGCCTGATATGATCCACTAATGCTCGCAACCCTCAGAAACAACTACACGGATGTGACAGAGGAAAGAAAGGTAAACAGGATGGAATGGAATGGAATGATGCAAAATGTAGGCTAACGAACACTAAAGTGACAGTTATAAATGTATGTGGGTATAACTGATAGTGGCTCCCGATAGTGGCTAATATTTAACATGATACACAATGTAAAATAAAATGGACAAAAGCCTGGGCATCCAAATTTCATCCACACAAATTCTGAATAATGGCACAGCTATTTATAGCCTACTTCACTGTGGAAAAGGGGACGTAATACATGTCATGTTGATATGATTTTCAGTTTGCTTCCATATGACTGGTTTAAGGAATAATTATCCAAATTGATTGCTCATTTACCTAGCTCTTATCAATTTATAAATTACAGTGCATGAAGAATGCTGTTATTTCTATCAGAAAATATCACTCCACTTTATTCCAGGTTTCCTCGCGCGTAAAGGTGGGGAAATGATGAGGGAATTAAGTCAAGGTCAGAATACTGCGTATCTGTAGACACCTCCGCCACTCATGATCCTGATCCTGATTCTGATTCTGATTTTGGAATCAGGAATATGGCGAGTGTACTGAAACAGAACTCCAGAGATATTCCAGAGCAGGAACCTTCCAGAAACACAACACATCGTAGTGATCCCACATGTCAGAAATCTCTTTCATACCCGAATGTAAGTCTTTCTGAAAACCTGTCCAAGGTGATTTATTTTCATGCCCTTTAGTTCTACAACCTGCCCAAAGGCCTATGGAAATATCCTGCATTCTTACTGGGTGAAAGATCAGCATACTTTCAGCTGCAGGTTTCAGTTCACTTTATAGTGGCGAGGACTAATCAGAATCTTAAGACAGGCGCTTTGATTTCTTAACCAAACAGAGATTACAGGTGCTCCTAACAGTTCTATCAAAGTGTACAGACTTAGCTTGAGCAGATGCCTTCTCTTAGCTAAAAAAAAAATGTGGCCCACGAATCGAAGATTAGATCAGCAAATATGTCTCACCACACTTGAACTTTACACAGTGTGAATTTCAAACTTACAGTAGAAACAGGTGTCCCCTGGTCTGTGTATTTGTTTTGTCTATCCATTCTACACTCCATACATTCTACTGTATTTACATTCTACGTCTGTAGACACACTCCATACATTCTACTGTATTTACATTCTACGTCTGTAGACACACTCCATACATTCTACTGTATTTACATTCTACGTCTGTAGACACACTCCATACATTCTACTGTATTTACATTCTACGTCTGTAGACACACTCCATACATTCTACTGTATTTACATTCTACATCTGTATATACACTCCATACATTCTACTGTATTTACATTCTACGTCTGTATATACACTCCATATTTCTACTGTATTTACATTCTACATCTGTAGATGCACTCCATACATTCTACTGTATTTACATTCTACGTCTGTAGACACACTCCGTACATTCTACTGTATTTACATTCTACATCTGTAGATACACTCCATACATTCTACTGTATTTACATTCTACATCTGTAGATACACTCCATACATTCTACTGTATTTACATTCTACGTCTGTATATACACTCCATACATTCTACTGTATTTACATTCTACGTCTGTATATACACTCCATACATTCTACTGTATTTACATTCTACGTCTGTATATACACTCCATACATTCTACTGTATTTACATTCTACGTCTGTAGACACACTCCATACAATCTACTGTATTTACATTCTACGTCTGTAGACACACTCCATACATTCTACTGTATTTACAATCTACATCTGTATATACACTCCATACATTCTACTGTATTTACATTCTACGTCTGTAGACACACTCCATACATTCTACTGTATTTACAATCTACATCTGTATATACACTCCATACATTCTACTGTATTTACATTCTACGTCTGTAGACACACTCCATACATTCTACTGTATTTACATTCTACGTCTGTATATACACTCCATACATTCTACTGTATTTACATTCTACGTCTGTAGACACACTCCATACATTCTACTGTATTTACATTCTACGTCTGTAGACACACTCCATACATTCTACTGTATTTACATTCTACGTCTGTAGACACACTCCATACATTCTGCTGTATTTACATTCTACGTCTGTATATACACTCCATACATTCGACTGTATTTACATTCTACGTCTGTATATACACTCCATATATTCTACTGTATTTACATTCTACGTCTGTAGACACACTCCATACATTCTACTGTATTTACATTCTATGTCTGTATATACACTCCATACATTCTACTGTATTTACATTCTACGTCTGTAGACACACTCCATACATTCTACTGTATTTACAATCTACGTCTGTATATACACTCCATACATTCTACTGTATTTACATTCTACGTCTGTAGACACACTCCATACGTTCTACTGTATTTACATTCTACATCTGTATATACACTCCATACATTCTGCTGTATTTACATTCTACGTCTGTATATACACTCCATACATTCTACTGTATTTACATTCTACGTCTGTATATACACTCCATACATTCTACTGTATTTACATTCTACGTCTGTAGACACACTCCATACATTCTACTGTATTTACATTCTACGTCTGTATATACACTCCATACATTCTACTGTATTTACATTCTACGTCTGTATATACACTCCATACATTCTACTGTATTTACATTCTACGTCTGTAGACACACTCCATACATTCTACTGTATTTACATTCTACGTCTGTAGACACAATCCATACATTCTACTGTATTTACATTCTACGTCTGTAGACACACTCCATACATTCTACTGTATTTACATTCTACGTCTGTATATACACTCCATACATTCTACTGTATTTACATTCTACGTCTGTAGACACACTCCATACATTCTACTGTATTTACATTCTACGTCTGTAGACACAATCCATACATTCTACTGTATTTACATTCTACGTCTGTATATACACTCCATACATTCTACTGTATTTACATTCTACTGTTTAACACTGAGATTTAAAAGCGGTTCTGTATGAAAACCCTTTATTCCCTTTATATATACAGTTGAAGTCAGAGATTTACATACACCTTAGCCAAATACAGTTGAAGTCGGAAGTTTACATACACCTTAGCCAAATACAGTTGAAGTTGGAAGTTTACATACACCTTAGCCAAATACAGTTGAAGTCGGAAGTTTACATACACCTTAGCCAAATACAGTTGAAGTCGGAAGTTTACATACATCTTAGCCAAATACAGTTGAAGTCGGAAGTTTACATACACCTTAGCCAAATACAGTTGATGTCGGAAGTTTACATACACCTTAGCCAAATACAGTTGAAGTCGGAAGTTTACATACACCTTAGCCAAATACATTTAAACTCTGTTTTTCACAATTCCTGACATTTAATCCTAGTAAAGATTCCTGTCTTAGGTCAGTTAGGATCACCACTTTATTTTAAGAATGTGAAATGTCAGAATAATAGTAGAGAGAATGATTTATTTCAGCTTTCATTTCTTTCATCTCATTCCCAGTGGGTCAGAAGTTTACATACACTCAATTAGTATTTCGTAGCATTGCCTTTAAATTGTTTAACTTGGCTCAAACGTTTCGGGTAGCCTTCCACAATAAGTTTGGTGGATTTTGGCCCATTCCTCCTGACAGAGCTGGTGTAACTGAATCAGGTTTGTAGGCATCCTTGCTCGCACATGCTTTTTCAGTTCTGCCCTCAAATTTTCTATAGGATTGAGGTCAGGGCTTTGTGATGGCCACTGGTCTGTGTATTTGTTTTGTCTATCAATTCTAACACTCCATACATTCTACTCTATTTACATTCTACATCTGTATGTACACTCCATACATTCTACTGTATTTACATTCTACGTCTGTAGACACACTCCATACATTCTACTGTATTTACATTCTACTTCTGTATATACACTCCATACATTCTACTGTATTTACATTCTACGTCTGTAGACACACTCCATACATTCTACTGTATTTACAATCTACATCTGTATATACACTCCATACATTCTACTGTATTTACATTCTACGTCTGTAGACACACTCCATACATTCTACTGTATTTACATTCTACGTCTGTATATACACTCCATACATTCTACTGTATTTACATTCTACGTCTGTAGACACACTCCATACATTCTACTGTATTTACATTCTACGTCTGTAGACACACTCCATACATTCTACTGTATTTACATTCTACGTCTGTAGACACACTCCATACATTCTGCTGTATTTACATTCTACGTCTGTATATACACTCCATACATTCGACTGTATTTACATTCTATGTCTGTATATACACTCCATATATTCTACTGTATTTACATTCTACGTCTGTAGACACACTCCATACATTCTACTGTATTTACATTCTATGTCTGTATATACACTCCATACATTCTACTGTATTTACATTCTACGTCTGTAGACACACTCCATACATTCTACTGTATTTACAATCTACGTCTGTATATACACTCCATACATTCTACTGTATTTACATTCTACGTCTGTAGACACACTCCATACATTCTACTGTATTTACATTCTACATCTGTATATACACTCCATACATTCTGCTGTATTTACATTCTACGTCTGTATATACACTCCATACATTCTACTGTATTTACATTCTACGTCTGTATATACACTCCATACATTCTACTGTATTTACATTCTACGTCTGTAGACACACTCCATACATTCTACTGTATTTACATTCTACGTCTGTATATACACTCCATACATTCTACTGTATTTACATTCTACGTCTGTATATACACTCCATACATTCTACTGTATTTACATTCTACGTCTGTAGACACACTCCATACATTCTACTGTATTTACATTCTACGTCTGTAGACACAATCCATACATTCTACTGTATTTACATTCTACGTCTGTAGACACACTCCATACATTCTACTGTATTTACATTCTACGTCTGTATATACACTCCATACATTCTACTGTATTTACATTCTACGTCTGTAGACACACTCCATACATTCTACTGTATTTACATTCTACGTCTGTAGACACAATCCATACATTCTACTGTATTTACATTCTACGTCTGTATATACACTCCATACATTCTACTGTATTTACATTCTACTGTTTAACACTGAGATTTTAAAGCGGTTCTGTATGAAAACCCTTTATTCCCTTTATATATACAGTTGAAGTCAGAGATTTACATACACCTTAGCCAAATACAGTTGAAGTCGGAAGTTTACATACACCTTAGCCAAATACAGTTGAAGTTGGAAGTTTACATACACCTTAGCCAAATACAGTTGAAGTCGGAAGTTTACATACACCTTAGCCAAATACAGTTGAAGTCGGAAGTTTACATACATCTTAGCCAAATACAGTTGAAGTCGGAAGTTTACATACACCTTAGCCAAATACAGTTGATGTCGGAAGTTTACATACACCTTAGCCAAATACAGTTGAAGTCGGAAGTTTACATACACCTTAGCCAAATACATTTAAACTCTGTTTTTCACAATTCCTGACATTTAATCCTAGTAAAGATTCCTGTCTTAGGTCAGTTAGGATCACCACTTTATTTTAAGAATGTGAAATGTCAGAATAATAGTAGAGAGAATGATTTATTTCAGCTTTCATTTCTTTCATCTCATTCCCAGTGGGTCAGAAGTTTACATACACTCAATTAGTATTTCGTAGCATTGCCTTTAAATTGTTTAACTTGGCTCAAACGTTTCGGGTAGCCTTCCACAATAAGTTTGGTGGATTTTTGGCCCATTCCTCCTGACAGAGCTGGTGTAACTGAATCAGGTTTGTAGGCATCCTTGCTCGCACATGCTTTTTTCAGTTCTGCCTCAAATTTTCTATAGGATTGAGGTCAGGGCTTTGTGATGGCCACTGGTCTGTGTATTTGTTTTGTCTATCAATTCTAACACTCCATACATTCTACTCTATTTACATTCTACATCTGTATGTACACTCCATACATTCTACTGTATTTACATTCTACGTCTGTAGACACACTCCATACATTCTACTGTATTTACATTCTACTTCTGTATATACAATCCATACATTCTACTGTATTTACATTCTACGTCTGTAGACACACTCCATACATTCTACTGTATTTACATTCTACGTCTGTATATACACTCCATACATTCTACTGTATTTACATTCTACGTCTGTAGACACACTCCATACATTCTACTGTATTTACATTCTACGTCTGTATATACACTCCATACATTCTACTGTATTTACATTCTACGTCTGTATATACACTCCATATATTCTACTGTATTTACATTCTACGTCTGTATATACACTCCATACATTCTACTGTATTTACATTCTACGTCTGTAGACACAATCCATACATTCTACTGTATTTACATTCTACGTCTGTATATACACTCCATACATTCTACTGTATTTACATTCTACGTCTGTAGACACACTCCATACATTCTACTGTATTTACATTCTAAGTCTGTATATACACTCCATACATTCTACTGTATTTACATTCTACGTCTGTATATACACTTCATACATTCTACTGTATTTACATTCTACGTCTGTATATACACTCCATACATTCTACTGTATTTACATTCTACGTCTGTATATACACTCCATATATTCTACTGTATTTACATTCTACTGTTTAACACTAAGATTTAAAAGTGGTTCTGTATGAAAACCCTTTATTCCCTTTATATATACAGTTGAAGTCGGAAGTTTACATACACCTTAGCCAAATACAGTTGATGTCGGAAGTTTACATACACCTTAGCCAAATACAGTTGAAGTCGGAAGTTTACATACACCTTAGCCAAATACATTTAAACTCTGTTTTTCACAATTCCTGACATTTAATCCTAGTAAAGATTCCTGTCTTAGGTCAGTTAGGATCACCACTTTATTTTAAGAATGTGAAATGTCAGAATAATAGTAGAGAGAATGATTTATTTCAGCTTTCATTTCTTTCATCTCATTCCCAGTGGGTCAGAAGTTTACATACACTCAATTAGTATTTCGTAGCATTGCCTTTAAATTGTTTAACTTGGCTCAAACGTTTCGGGTAGCCTTCCACAATAAGTTTGGTGGATTTTGGCCCATTCCTCCTGACAGAGCTGGTGTAACTGAATCAGGTTTGTAGGCATCCTTGCTCGCACATGCTTTTTCAGTTCTGCCCTCAAATTTCCTATAGGATTGAGGTCAGGGCTTTGTGATGGCCACTCCAATACCTTGACTTTGTTGTCCTTAAGCCATTTTGCCACAACTTTGGAAGTATGCTTTGGGTCATTGTCCATTTGGAAGACCCATTTGCGACTAAGTTTTAACTTCCTGACTGATGTCTTGAGATGTTGCTTCAATATATCCACATAATTTTCCTTCCTCATGATGCCATCTATTTTGTGAAGTGCACCAGTCCCTCCTGCAGCAAAGCACACCCACAGCATGATGCTGCCACGCCCGTGCTTCACGGTTGGGATGGTGTTCTTCGTCTTGCAAACCACACCCTTTTTCCTCCAAACATAACGATGGTCATTATGGCCAAACAGTTCTATTTTTGTTTCATCAGACCAGAGGACATTTCTCAAAAAAGTGCGATCTTTGTCCCCATGTGGTTGCAAACCGTAGTCCGGCTTTTTTATCGCTGTTTTGGCACAGTGGCTTCTTCCTTGCTGAGCGGCCTTTCAGGTTATGTCGATATAGGACTCGTTTTACTGTTCATATAGATACTTTTGTACCTGTTTCCTCCTTTATCTTCACAAGGTCCTTTGCTGTTGTTCTGGGATTGATTTGCACTTTTCGCACCAAAGTCGGTTCATCTCTAGGAGACAGAATGCGTTGTCCCATGGTGTTTATACTTGCGCACTATTATTTGTACAGATGAACGTGGTACCTTCAGGCGTTTGGAAATTGCTCCCAAGGATGAACCAGACTTGTGGAGGTCTACAATTATTTTTCTAAGGTCTTGGCTGATTTCTTTTGATTTTCCCATGATGTCAAATAAAGAGGCACTGAGTTTGAAGGTAGGCCATGAAATACATCCACAGGTACACCTCCAATTGACTCAAATGATGTCAATTAGCCTATCGGAAGCTTCTAAAGCCATGACATAATTTCTGGAATTTTCCAAGCTGTTTAAAGGCACAGTCAACTTAGTGTATGTAAACTTCTGACCCACTGGAATTGTGATACAGTGAATTATAAGTGAAATAATCTGCCTGTAAACAATTGTTGGAAAAATTATACAAAGTAGATGCCCTAACCGACTTGCCAAAACTATAGTTTGATAACAAGAAATTTGTGGAGTGGTTGAAAAACAAGTTTTAATGACTCCAACCTAAGTGTATGTAAACTTCCGACTTCAACTGTATGTACGAGCGATGTCAGAGCGGCATGGACTAAGATACAGTAGAACGGTATAGGCGCTCACTCGAGGGAGGCATTTCAATGTGTGTGTCAGGGGGAGTCTTCGTCATGCAGAGGCTGATGGATGACGATGCGATGTGGTGTGGGGCTGGAGCGAGCGGATCTGTGTTGACACGTGTGGTTGTCAGTAGATCTGAGATGACAGTCTATTGTGCTTGATTGATGAGTCTGGTGAGACACTGGCTCCCGGCTGCAGGCTCCATACACACACACACACACACATACACACACACACACACACACACACACGCGCGCACACAACACACAACACACAACACACACACCCTGGTATTCACTCCCCTCCCTTCCTTTGGCCTCAACTCTCACCCACACAGACCAAGAGGACCGATGGACTGTACTTGAAAAGTTGACTGATTATTGAACCCAGCGTTGTCTGTATGTTTGATTCAGGAGCATGTTATCCCACTGAGCTAAAGGCTAAGGGTTAATTCTGCAGAAGCAAGGTTCCTCTTCATATGACCCAGGTTTGGTAGTCAGTAGTCTGGAGGACAACCTACACTACACATTTTGTGGGAGGTTAAGGGTCAGGGGACAGAGCCAGAGCCCAGGACTCACAGGCAGACAACTCTCTTCTGAGTGTGTCTGTGATATTTAGACTACAGCTCTCCAACCCTGTTCCTGGAGAGATACCATCCTGTAGGTTTACACCAGGGCTCTCCAACCCTGTTCCTGGAGAGATACCATCCTGTAGGTTTACACCAGGGCTTTCCAACCCTGTTCCTGGAGAGCTACCGTCCTGTAGGTTTACACCAGGGCGTTCCAACCCTGTTCCTGGAGAGATACCATCCTGTAGGTTTACACCAGGGCTTTCCAACCCTGTTCCTGGAGAGATACCATCCTGTAGGTTTACACCAGGGCTCTCCAACCCTGTTCGGAGTGTTACCATCCTGTTAGGTTTACACCAGGGCTTTCCAACCCTGTTCCTGGAGAGATACCATCCTGTAGGTTTACACCAGGGCTCTCCAACCCTGTTCCTGGAGAGATACCATCCTGTAGGTTTACACCAGGGCTCTCCAACCCTGTTCCTGGAGAGATACCATCCTGTAGGTTTACACCAGGGCTTTCCAACCCTGTTCCTGGAGAGATACCATCCTGTAGGTTTACACCAGGGCTCTCCAACCCTGTTCCTGGAGAGATACCATCCTGTAGGTTTACACCAGGGCTTTCCAACCCTGTTCCTGGAGAGATACCATCCTGTAGGTTTACACCAGGGCTCTCCAACCCTGTTCGGAGTGCTACCATCCTGTTAGGTTTTCTCTCCAACCATAATCTAGTGCACCTGATTCTAATAATTAGCTGGTTGATTAGCTGAACCAGGTTAGTTACAACTGGGGTTGGAGCAAAAACCTACATGAGGGTAGCTCCCCAGGAACAGGGTTGGAGAGCACTGATTTAGACTATGTTACCCTATTGAGCCATGCGCGTAGGGTTAATTCTATAGACGCAATTCAAGTTCAGGGGTTAGCTCTGGGAGCCAACTCTAGTGTTCAGGTATCAGTGAACTACCACTACACATACTACAGTGGGAGGTCAGGAGTAGTGTAGAGGAAGAGACTAGGAGTCACAGACAAGACTCCCTCTCTGATCTGTGTGATGACAGCACAGTGGTGTCACGTAATAGATCGACTATTAGTCAGCTCCTCTGGATAACATGGAGCTAAATGCTCTGACATTTATCTGACACTGAGGTGAGGGGAGACAGAGTGTGATCCTCGGTGTCTCCAGGAACTCACACAGACACACGCTGAGAGAATCGTAAAGGGGACGGAGCGTGATCCTCGGTGTCTCCAGAAACATTAGAAGTGATGAGACGAGAGCAAATCGTGCCAAAGTGTTCCAGCACCGCCAAGATCCCAAATTCTTTAGTCTCATCGCCTTGTCTACTGAACATAATAATAAATAATAATATGCCAATTAGCAGACGCTTTTATCCAAAGCGACTTACAGTCGTGCGTGCATACATTTTTTTTTGTGTATGGGTGGTCCCGGGGATCGAACCCACTACCTTGGCGTTACAAGCGCCGTGCTCTACCAGCTGAGCTACAGAGGACCACATCAGTAGAGCATATCTGTTGATTCTATTGGAGGAGCAGACATATTAGCCTGTCTTTCTAACTCCTACGGTCCTATGGTTGAGGTCCTATGGTCCTATGGTTGTGGTCCAATGGTCCTGTGGTAGTGGTCCTATGGTCCTATGGTTGTGGTCCAATGGTCATATGGTTGTGGTCGAATGGTCCTGTGGTTGTGGTCCTATGGTCCTATGGTTGTGGTCCAATGGTCCTATGGTTGTGGTCCTATGGTCATATGGTCCAGTGGTCCTGTGGTTGAGGTCCTACGGTCCTGTGGTTGTGGTCCTATGGTCCTGTGGTTGTGGTCCTATGGTCCTGTGGTTGTGGTCCTACGGTCCTGTGGTTGTAGTGCTATGGTCCAATGGTCCTGTGGTTGTGGTCCTATGGTTGTGGTCCAATGGTCCTATGGTTGTGGTCCTATGTTCCTATGGTCCTGTGGTCCTGTGGTCCTATGGTCCTGTGGTTGAGGTCCTATAGTCCTATGGTTGTGGTCCTATGGTCCTATGGTTGTGGTCCTGTGGTCCTGTGGTTGTTGTCCTATGGTCCTATGGTTGTGGTCCAATGATCCTGTGGCTGTGGTCCAATGGTCCTCAGTTGTGGTCTTATGGTCCTGTTGTCCTGTGGTTGTGGTCCTATGGTCCAATGTTTCTGTGGTTGTGGTCCTATGGTCCTATGGTCCTATGGTTGTGGTCCTATGGTCCTGTGGTTGTGGTCTTATGGTCCTGTGGTTGTGGTCCTATGGTCCTATGGTTGTGGTCCTATGGTCCTATGGTTGTGGTCCTATGGTCCTATGGTTGTGGTCCTATGGTCCTATGGTTGAGGTCCTATGGTCCTTTGGTTGTGGTCCTATGGTCCTATGGTTGAGGTCCTATGGTCCTATGGTTGTGGTCCTATGGTCCTTTGGTTGTGGTCTTATGGTCCTGTGGTTGTGGTGCTGTGGTTGTGGTCCTATGGTCCAATGGTCCTGTTGTTGTGGTCTTATGGTCCTGTGGTTGTGGTCCTATGGTCCTATGGTTGTGGTCCTATGGTCCTGTGGTTGTGGTCCTATGGTCCTGAGGTCCTTTGGTTGTGGTCCTGTGGTCCTATTGTCCTGTGGTTGTGGTCCTATGGTCCTATGGATGTGGTCATATGGTCCTGTGGTTGTGGTGATAATGTCCTGTGGTTGTGGTCCTATGGTCCTGAGGTCCTATGGTTGTGGTCCTGTGGTCCTATGGTCCTATGGTCCTATGGTTGTGGTCCTGTGTTCCTATGGTCCTATGGTCTTTTGGTTGTGGTCCTATGGTCCTATGGTCCTGTGGTTGTGGTCCTATGGTCCTATGGTCCTATGGTCCTGTTGTCCTTTTTGTCCTGTGGTCCAATGGTCCTATGGACTGTGGTTATGGTCCTATGGTCCTTTGGTCCAATGGTCCTGTGGTTGTGGTCATATGGTCCTGTTTTCCTGTGGTCCTATGGTCATGTGGTATTACGGTCCAGTGGTCCAGTGGTCCTATGGTCCTGTGTTTTTATGGTCCTGTGGTCCTGTGGTCATGTGGTCTTATGGTCCTGTGGTCCTATGGTCCTGGTGTCCTATGGTATTATGGTTGTGGTCCTGTAGTCCTGTGGTCGAATGGTCCTATGGTCCTTGGTCCAATGGTAATGTGGTCCTATGGTCCTGTTGTCAAATGGTCCTGGTGTCCTATTGTCCTATGGTGTTGTCCTGTAATCCTGTGGTCCTGTGGTCCTGTGGTCCTATGGTCCTGTAATCCTGTGGTCCTGTGGTCCTGTGGTCCTATGGTCCTGTGGTCCTATGGTCCTGTGGTCCTATGGTCCTTGGTCCTATGGTAATGTGGTCCTATGGTCCTGTTGTCCTATGGTCCTGGTGTCCTATTGTCCTATGGTGTGGTCCTGTAATCCTGTGGTCCTATGGACCTGTGGTCCTATGGTCCCGTGGTCCAGTGGTCCTATGGTCCTATGGTCCTGTAGTCCTGTGGTCCTGTGGTCTTATGGTTCTATGGTCATGTGGTTGTAGTCCTATGGTCCTGTGGTTGTGGTCCTGTGGTTGTGGTCCTATGGTCCTGTGGTCCTATGGTCCCGTGGTCCTGTGGTCCTATGGTCCTATTGTCCTGTGGTCCCTTGGTCCTGTGGTCCTACGGTCCTATGGTCCTATGGTCCTTTGGTCCTCTAGTCCTGTTGTCTTAAGGTCCTATGGTCCTGTGGTCCTGTGGTCCTATGATCCTATGGTCTTGTGGTTGTGGTCCTATGGTCCTGTGGTTGTGGTCCTGTGGTTGTGGTCCTATGTTCATATGTTCCTATGGTCCTGTGGTCCCTTGGTCCTGTGGTCCTACGGTCCTATGGTCCTATGGTCCTTTGGTCCTCTAGTCCTGTTGTCTTAAGGTCCTATGGTCCTGTGGTCCTGTGGTCCTATGATCCTATGGTCCTGTGGTTGTGGTTCTATGGTCTTATGTTCCTGTGGTTGTTGTCCTATGGTCCTATGGTCCTATGGTCCTATGGTCCTATGGTCCTGTGGTCCTGTTGTCTTATGGTCCTGTGGTTGTGGTCCTATGATCCCTATGGTCCTGTGGTTGTGGTTCTATGGTCTTATGTTCCTGTGGTTGTTGTCCTATGGTCCTATGGTCCTATGGTCCTGTGGTCCTGTGGTCCTGTTGTCTTATGGTCCAGTGGTCCTATGGTCCTTTTAGCCAGCTACATTCGTTCGCAGCGACGCCGTTTTTCAAACAAAGTCAACACAGTAGCCATTGCTAGCCAGCCAACACTACCAGCTGGCTGTACTGTGGTAGCTAAATACAATATCTTTGTGCTAGCTACCCAACGTTTAATCATTGCTGCGTTATGAAAGGTAAGCTTGGCTTCTTATATGGTGTTGAGTTAAGCTTAAACCATGTATTTAGATTGTAGGTAGGTATTGTAGTTTGGTATTATAGGTAGCTTACTCAGGTAGTTATTGAAGGTTATTGTAGGTAATTATTGTAGGTAAGGACTGTATTCGGCGGACCCCGGCGAAGCACGAGGCTAGCTTTCCCACTACTTGGACCAACAAAGCTAGCTAGCTAGCTAGCGGGTAGCTACTGGTAACTTTTTGCAACTGTGGTTAATTGTTTCCAATGTTATTTCATGCTTAAGAGTACCTGTGATTGAGCCAGCTAGCTGCTACCATTCAGCTGTTTTTCTAACCTCATCCGAGGCATTAACGTTAGGTGGTTGGTAGCTGCTGTACTTAATTACAGCTACTGATAACAGTCTGCTGTAGTTTACAACAACTCTAATTTCTAAAGTGGAAGTTGGGAGAGTTTTACTCGGGTGGTTCAGTGAAACAATTATAGTTTCTGAGGTGGAAGTTGGGAGAGTTATATATATATTTTTTTTTTGGTGAGGGAGGCCTGCTCTCTCCTTTCCCTGATGTTTAGTTCATTTCATTCCGATCTCCTCTGCATTATTGTAGCCATCTGCTGCAGCCTGTCAACTATGCCTCTGCCTATCCCTGTTCTCTCCTCTCCGCACAGGCTACACAAACGCCTCACACCGCGTGGCTGCTGCCTCTCTAACCTGGTGGTCCCTGCACGCACCACACACCTGGAGTTCCAGGTCTCAGGCAGCCTCTGGAACTGCCGTTCTGCCGCCAACAAGGCTGACTTCATCCCAGCCTATGCTACCCTTCAGTCCCTCGACTTCCTGGCGCTGACGGAAACATGGATTACCACTGAAAACACTGCTACTCCTACTGCTCTCTCCTCGTCTGACCATGTGTTCTCGCATACCCCGAGAGCATCTGGTCAGAGGGGTGGTGGCACAGGAATCCTCATCTCTCCCAAGTGGTCATTCTCAATTTTTCCCCCTAACCCATCTGTCTATCTCCTCATTTGAATTCCACGCTGTCACAGTCACTAGCCCATTTAAGCTTAATATCCTTGTCATCTATCGCCCTCCAGGTTCCCTTGGAGAGTTCATCAATGAGCTTGACGCCTTGATAAGTTCCTTTCCTGAGGATGGCTCACCCCTTCACAGTTTTTGGGGGATTTCAACCTCCCACGTCTACATTTGACTCATTTCTCTCTACCTCCTTCTTTCCACTCCTCTCCTCTTTGACCTCACCCTCTCACCATCCCCCCACTCACAAGGCAGGCAATACGCTTGACTTCATCTTTACTAGATGTTGCTCTTCTACTAATCTCACTGCAACTCCCCTCCATGTCTCCGACCACTACTTTGTATCCTTTTCTCTCTCGCTCTCCTCCAACACTACTCACTCTGCCCCTACACAGATGGTAACGCGCCGCCGCAACCTTCGCTCTCTCTCTCCAACTACTCTCTCCTCTTCCATCCTATCATCTCTTCCCTCTGCTCAATCCTTCTCCCTCCAATCTCCTGATTCTGCCTCCTCAACCCTCCTCTCCTCCCTTTCTGCATCCTTTGACTCCCTGTGTCCCTATCCTCCCGGCCGGCTCGGTCCTCCCCTCCAGCTCTGTGGCTTGATGACTCATTGCGAGCTCACAGAACAGAGCTCCGGGCAGCTGAGCGGAAATGGAAGAAAACTAAACTCCCTGCCGACCTGGCATCTTTTCACTCCCTCCTCTCTACATTTTCTTCATCTGTTTCTGCTGCCAAGGCCACTTTCTACCACTCTAAATTCCAAGCATCTGCCTCTAACCCTAGGAAGCTCTTTGCCACATTCTCCTCACTGCTGAATCCCCCCTCCTCCCTCTCTGTGGATGACTTTGTCAACCACTTTGAAAAGAAGGTTGACGACATCCGATCCTCGTTTGTTAAGTCTAATGACACTGCTGGTCCTGCTCACACTGCCCTACCCTATGCTTTGACTTCTTTCTCCCCCTCTCTCTCCAGATAAAATCTTGCGACTAGTGACTGCAGGCCGCCCAACAACCTGCCCGCTTGACCCCATCCCCTCCTATCTTCTCCAGACCATCTCCGGTGACCTTCTCCCCTACCTCACCTCGCTGATCAACTCATCCTTGACCGCTGGCCATGTCCCTTCCGTCTTCAAGAGAGCGAGAGTTGCACCCCTTCTCAAAAAAACAACACTCGATCCCACTGATGTCAACAACTACAGACCAGTATCCCTTCTTTCTTTTCTTTCCAAAACTATTGAGCGTGCCGTCTTTAGCCAACTCTCTTGCTATCTCTCTCAGAATGACCTTCTTGATCCAAACCAGTCAGGTTTCAGGACTGGTCATTCAACTGAGACTGCTCTTCTCTGTGTCACGGAGGCTCTCCGCACTGCTAAAGCTAACTCTCTCTCCTCTGCTCTTGTCCTTCTAGACCTGTCTGCTGCCTTTGATACAGTGAACCATCAGATCCTCCTCTCCACCCTCTCCGAGCTGGGCATCTCCGGCGCGGCTCACTCCTGGATTGCGTCCTACCTGACCGGTCGCTCCTACCAAGTGGCGTGGCGAGAAGCTGTCTCCGCACCACGTGCTCTCACCACTGGTGTCCCCCAGGGCTCAGTTCTAGGCCCTCTCCTTTTCTCCCTATACACCAAGTCACTTGGCTCTGTCATATCCTCACATGGCCTCTCCTATCATTGCTACGCTGACGATACACAACTAATCTTCTCCTTTCCCCCTTCTGATAACCAGGTGGCGAATCGCATCTCTGCATGTCTGGCCGACATATCAGTATGGATGACGGATCACCACCTCAAGCTGAACCCTGGCAAGACGGAGCTGCTCTTCCTCCCGGGAAGGACTGCCCGTTCCATGATCTCGCCATCACGGTTGACAACTCCGTTGTGTCCTCCTCCCAGAGTGCGAAGAGCCTTGGCGTGACCCTGGACAACACCCTGTCGTTCTCCGCTAACATCAAGGTGGTGACCCGATCCTGCAGGTTCATGCTCTACAACATTCGGAGAGTACGACCCTGCCTTACACAGGAAGCGGCACAGGTCCTAATCCAGGCACTTGTCATCTCCCCGTCTGGATTACTGCAACTCGCTGTTGGCTGGGCTCCCTGCCTGTGCCATTAAACCCCTACAACTCATCCAGAATGCCGCAGCCCGTCTGGTGTTCAACCTTCCCAAGTTCTCTCACGTCACCCCCTCCTCCGCACACTCCACTGGCTTCCAGTTGAAGCTTCGCATCCGTTAGCAAGACCATGGTGCTTGCCTATGGAGCAGTGAGGGGAACGGCACCTCCGTACCTTCAGGCTCTGATCAGTCCCTACACCCAGGCGAGGGCATTGCGTTCATCCACCTCTGGCCTGCTGGCTCCCCTTCCTCTGCGGAAGCATAGTTCCCGCTCAGCCCAGTCAAAGCTGTTCGCTGCTCTGGCACCCCAATGATGGAACAAGCTCCCTCACGACGCCAGGACAGCGGAGTCACTCACCACCTTCTGGAGACATTTGAAACCCCACCTCTTTAAGGAACACCTGGGATAGGATAAAGTAATCCTTCTACACCCCCCAAAAAAATTAATAAAAATAAAATAAAAATAAAAAATAGTATAATTGTAAAGTGGTTATCCCACTGGCTATAGGGTGAATGCACCAATTTGTAGTCGCTCTGGATAAGAGCGTCTGCTAAATGACGTAAATGTGCCCTTGAGCAAGGCACTTAACCCTAATTGCTCCTGTAAGTCGCTCTGGATAAGAGCGTCTGCTAAATGACTAAAATGTAAATGTAAATGTAGTCCTATGATCCTATGGTTGTGGTCCTGTGGCCCGGTTGTCCTATGGTCCTATGGTCCTATGGTCCTATGGTCCTGTGGTTGTGGTTCTATGGTCCTATGGTCCTGTGGTTGTGGTCCTATGGTCCTATGGTCCTATGGTTGTGGTCCTATGGTCCTATGGTTGTGGGCCTATGGTCATGTGGTTGTGGTCCTATGGTCCTGTGGTTGTGGTCCTAAGGTCCTATGGTCCTATGGTCCTATGGTTGTGGTCTTATGGTCATGTGGTTGTGGTCCTATGGTCCTGTGGTTGTGGTCCTGTGGTTGTGGTCCTATGGTCCAGTTGTTGTGGTCCTATGGTCCTGTGGTTGTGGTCTTATGGTCATGTGGTTGTGGTCCTATGGTCCTATGGTTGTGGTCCTATGGTCCTGTGGTTGTGGTCCTATGGTCCTGTGGTTGTGGTCCTATGGTCCAATGGTCCTGTTGTTGTGGTCCTATGGTCCTATGGTTGTGGTCTTATGGTCATGTGGTTGTGGTCCTATGGTCCTGTGGTTGTGGTCCTGTGGTTGTGGTCCTATGGTCCAATGGTCCTGTTGTTGTGGTCCTATGGTCCTGTGGTTGTGGTCCTATGGTCCTATGGTTGTGGTCCTATGGTCCTGTGGTTGTGGTGATAATGTCCTGTGGTTTTGGTCCTATGGTCCTGTGGTTGTAGTCCTATGGTCCTGTGGTTTGGTCCTGTGGTCCTATGGTCCTTTGGTTGTGGTCCTATGGTCCTATGGTCCTGTGGTTGTGGTCCTATGGTCCTGTGGTCCTATGGTCCTTTTGTTGTGGTCTTATGGTCCTGTGGTCCTATGGTCCTGTTGTCCTATGGTCCCGTGGTCCTGTGGTGCTATGGTCCTTTGGTCCTGTGGTCCTCTAGTCCTGTGGTCTTAAGGTCCTATGGTCCTGTGGTCCTGTGGTCCTGTGGTCCTGTGGTCCTATGGTCCTATGGTCTTGTGGTTTGGGTCCTGTGGTTGTGGTTGTGGACCTATGGTCCTATTGTCCTGTGGTCCTATGGTCCTATGGTCCTGTGGTTGTGGTCCTATGGTCCTATGGTCCTGTGGTTGTGGTATTATGGTCCTGTGGTCCTATGGTCCTGTGGTTGTGGTCCTATGGTCCTGTTGTTGTGATCCTATGGTCCTGTGGTTGTGACCAACATCCTATGGTCCTATGGTCCTGTGGTCCTATGTTCCTATGGTTCTGTGGTTGTGGTCCTATGGTCCTATGGTTGTGGTCCTATGGTCCTATGGATGTGGTCATATGGCCTGTGGTTGTGGTGAGAATGTCCTGTGGTTGTGGTCCTATGGTCCTGTGGTTGTTGTCCTGTGGTTGTGGTCCTATGGTCCTATGGTCCTATGGTCCTATGGTCCTGTGGTTGTGGTCCTATGGTCCTATGGTCCTGTGGTTGTGGTCTTATGGTCCTGTGGTCCTATGGTCCTGTAGTCCTATGATCCTATGGTTTTGGTCCTGTGGCCCTGTTGTCCTATGGTCCTATGGTCCTATGGTCCTATGGTCCTGTGGTTGT
>NC_059227.1:5962314-5977314 GCF_020615455.1 Coregonus clupeaformis
CCCATAATCCCCTATCCCTTAATCCCCTATCCCTTAATCCATTATCCCTTAATATCGTATCCCTTATCCCTTATCCCTTAATCCCGTATCCCTTAATCCATTATCCCTTATCCCTTAATCATGTATCCCTTAATCCCTTATCCCTTAATCCCTTATCCGTTAATCTCTTAATCCCATAATCCCCTATCCCTTAATCCCCTATCCCTTAATCCATTATCCCTTAATATCTTATCCCTTCATCCCTTATCCCTTATCCCTTAATCCCTTAATTCCTTATCCCATAATCCCCTATCCCTTAATCTCTTATCCCTTAATCCCGTATCCCGTATCCCTTAATCCATTATCCCTTATCCCTTAATCCCGTATCCCTTAATCCATTATCCCTTAATCCCGTATCCCTTAATCCATTATCCTTTATCCCTTAATCCATTATCCCTTAATCTCTTAATCCCATAATCCCCTATCCCTTAGTCCCCTATCCCTTAATCCATTATCCCTTAATATCTTATCCCTTCATCCCTTCATCCCTTATCCCTTAATCCCTTAATTCCTTATCCCATAATCCCCTATCCCTTAATCTCTTATCCCTTAATCCCGTATCCCTTCATCCATTATCCCTTATCCCTTAAACCCGTATCCCTTAATCCATTATCCCTTATCCCTTAATCCCTTGGTGTGATTTTTCATTATTTACTATATTATTTACTTATTCAATTATTTATCTATTCATTTATTGATCCAGCTTGCATGATGTTTTATTATTATTATATTTTCTAAATGTTTACCCTCAGAATTTAATCAATCCGTTGTCTTCCTCTTATTGTTGCCTTCCTCTCAGCTGACCCCTCTGAGCTCTCAGTCTCCATTGATCCCTCTGGCAAATAACCGCTCAATGTTCTCCCAACCTCTCCAGACCAGACTGACTTGCAATATGCAGACAGAGCAGGAAGTTGCAATATGCCCCTGTAACCCAAGGTGTATACCAGCACAAACAGAAACCCTCTTAATCCTAACCCTGAACCTAACCCTTAAACCCTAACTCCTAAGACTAATTTTAACCCTAACCCTAATTTAAAACCCTAACCCCTAAACCTAACCCCTATTCCTAAAATAGCCTTTTTCCCTTGTTGGGACCGGTGAAATGTCCTCACGTATCCACATTTTCCTTGATTTACTATTCTTATGAGGACTTCTGGTTCCCACAAGGATAGTAAAACCAAACCACTTACACACACACACCGCTGCCTGCTGACAACCACAGGCCTGTCTGAGCCTTTCCCCCCTCCAGCAAAAGTCTTCCTCATGCTTCAGTCAGTCAAGTGGGGATCAGAGCAGTAGTCCAGAGTTGTAACCTTCAAAGAGCACTAGGCACTGCTACAGCCTAGTGGTCTGCTGTTCTCCTGGTCCTGCTACAGCCTAGTGGTCTACTGTCTCCTGGTCCTGGTCCTGCTACAGCCTAGTGGTCTGCTGTTCTCCTGGTCCTACTACAGCCTAGTGGTCTACTGTTCTCCTGGTCCTGGTCCTGCTACAGCCTAGTGGTCTGCTGTTCTCCTGGTCCTGGTCCTGCTACAGCCTAGTGGTCTGCTGTTCTCCTGGTCCTGCTACAGCCTAGTGGTCTACTGTTCTCCTGGTCCTACTACAGCCTAGTGGTCTACTGTTCTCCTGGTCCTGGTCCTGCTACAGCCTAGTGGTCTGCTGTTCTCCTGGTCCTGCTACAGCCTAGTGGTCTACTGTTCTCCTGGTCCTACTACAGCCTAGAGGTCTACTGTTCTTCTGGTCCTGGTCCTGCTACAGCCTAGAGGTCTACTGTTCTCCTGGTCCTGCTACAGCCTAGAGGTCTACTGTTCTCCTGGTCCTGCTACAGCCTAGTGGTCTACTGTTCTCCTGGTCCTGCTACAGCCTAGTGGTCTACTGTTCTCCTGGTCCTGCTACAGCCTAGAGGTCTACTGTTCTCCTGGTCCTGCTACAGCCTAGAGGTCTACTGTCTCCTGGTCCTGGTCCTGCTACAGCCTAGAGGTCTACTGTTCTCCTGGTCCTGCTACAGCCTAGAGGTCTACTGTTCTCCTGGTCCTACTACAGCCTAGTGGTCTACTGTTCTCCTGGTCCTGCTACAGCCTAGTGGTCTACTGTTCTCCTGGTCCTGGTCCTGCTACAGCCTAGAGGTCTACTGTTCTCCTGGTCCTGCTACAGCCTAGAGGTCTACTGTTCTCCTGGTCCTGCTACAGCCTAGAGGTCTACTGTTCTCCTGGTCCTGCTACAGCCTAGAGGTCTACTGTTCTCCTGGTCCTGCTACAGCCTAGAGGTCTACTGTTCTCCTGGTCCTGCTACAGCCTAGAGGTCTACTGTTCTCCTGGTCCTGCTACAGCCTAGTGGTCTACTGTTCTCCTGGTCCTACTACAGCCTAGTGGTCTACTGTTCTCCTGGTCCTGGTCCTGCTACAGCCTAGAGGTCTACTGTTCTCCTGGTCCTGCTACAGCCTAGAGGTCTACTGTTCTCCTGGTCCTGGTCCTGCTACAGCCTAGTGGTCTACTGTTCTCCTGGTCCTGGTCCTGCTACAGCCTAGAGGTCTACTGTTCTCCTGGTCCTGGTCCTGCTACAGCCTAGAGGTCTACTGTTCTCCTGGTCCTGCTACAGCCTAGAGGTCTACTGTTCTCCTGGTCCTGGTCCTGCTACAGCCTAGTGGTCTGCTGTTCTCATGGTCCTGCTACAGCCTAGAGGTCTACTGTTCTCCTGGTCCTGCTACAGCCTAGTGGTCTACTGTTCTCCTGGTCCTGCTACAGCCTAGTGGTCTACTGTTCTCCTGGTCCTGGTCCTGCTACAGCCTAGAGGTCTACTGTTCTCCTGGTCCTGCTACAGCCTCAATCAAATTGTATTTGTCACATGCTTCATAAACATCAGGTGTAGACTAACAGTGAAATGCTTCGTTACGGGCACTTCCCAACAATACAGATTTTTTTCCCCCTGAATACCTCCATCTGGCGCAAGCGTTCTCTAAAACGCAGCCGACTAAGATACCACCTCATCGGGCGGGGGATTGCGCGATAAACCTCCAGGTAGACACTGTACCTCCCAGGAGTCATATATACCCCCTGTCACAGGCGGAAACGGTGGCTATGGAGACATATGTCACCGAGTCCCTGCGCCAGGGGTATATACGTCCCTCCACTTCACCCGCCTCCTCGAGTTTCTACTTTGTGAAGAAGAAGGACGGAGGTCTGCGCCCGTGCATTGATTATCGACCACTGAACAGGGAGACGATAAGATTTAGTTATCCTCTCCCCCTCATTCCTTCAGTGATTGAATCAATGCATGGGGCGCGCTTCTTCACCAAATTAGATCTCAGGAGTGCGTACAACCTGGTACATATCCGAGAAGGAGATGAGTGGAAGACAGCATTCAGCACAACCACGGGGCATTATGAATACCTGGTGATGCCCTATGGTTTGATGAATGCTCCCTCAGTTTTCCAGTCCTTTGTAAACACGGTGTTGTGGTCTACATCGATGACATCCTGGTGTATTCCGCTACGCGTGCCGAGCATGTGTCCCTGGTTCGCAAGGTGCTGGCCCGTCTGTTGGAAAATGACCTTTATGCTAAGGAAGAGAAGTGTATGTTTTTTCCAGCAGTCCGTCTCCTTCCTTGGAAACCGCATTTCCACCTCAGGTGTGGAGATGGAGGGAGATCGCATTTCAGCCGTGCGTAATTGGCCGACTCCAACCATGGTTAAGGAGATGCAGCGCTTCCTTGGCTTTGCCAACTACTATCGGAGGTTTATCCGGGGCTTTGGCAAGGTCGCAGCTCCCATTACCTCCCTGTTGAAGGGTGGGCCATCCCGGCTCCGCTGGTCCGCTGAGGCTGACCTGGCCTTCAGCAAACTACGGGGTCTGTTCACCTCAGCCCCAGTACTGGTCCACCCCGATTCATCACTACCGTTCATAGTGGAGGTGGATGCTTCCGAGGTTGGGATAGCAGCTGTCCTGTCTCAACGCTCGGGTACGCCACCCGAGCTCCGCCCCTGTGCGTTCTTCTCGAAGAAGCTCAGCCCGTTGGAGCAGAACTACGGTGTTGGTGATCGGGAGCTGTTGGCTGTTGTCCGAGCCCTGACCGTGTGGAGGCACTGGCTCGAAGGGGCGAAACACCCTTTCCTCGTCTGGACGGACCACCGTAACCAGGAGTACATCCGGGCAGCGAGGAGGCTGAACCCTCGCCAGGCCAGGTGGGCTCTATTCTTCACCCGGTTTGATTTTACTCTATCTTACATCCTGGGTATGAAGAACGTGAAGGCAGACGCACTGTGAGGCTGTACGACACAGAGGAGAGGCCCAGAGACAACACCCCCATACTGCCGGCCTCCTGCATTGTGGCGCCGGTAGTATGGGGCGATGGACGCGGATATAGAGCAGGCATTACGCACGGATCCCTCTCCACCTCAGTGTCCAGATGGGCTGCAGTACGTGCCTGCTCTTATCCGTGATCGTCTGATCTACTGGGCACACACGTCACCCTCCTCTGGTCACCCAGGTATCGGCTGTACAGTGCGCTGCCTGACCAGAAAAATACTGGTGGCCTACCTTGGCTAAGGACGTGAGGGTGTATGTCTCCTCCTGCTCAGTGTGCGCCCAGATTAAGGCACCTAGGCACCTCCCATCTGGTAAGCTACAACCTTTACCAGTTCCACAATGACCATGGTCTCTCCTAAGTGTTGATTTTCTAACTGAACTTCCCCTCTCCCAAGATAACACCACCATCCTGGTCGTTGTGGACCGCTTTTCAAAAGCCTGCCGCCTCCATTTGTCTTGTCTTCAATCAAACACACCTGGTCCTTATTCCCTCATTAGTCATTGTATAAGTGTTCCCTCTGCTTCCTCGTCTGTGTGGGTGATTGTTTATTGTGGAGGTTAGTGAAGCTCGGTGGAGCTCGTGATTTTTGTATCGACGGGAGTATTTCCCGTGTGCCTTGTATTTTCCAGTGCGCCTGTTTTGTGCCTTGGAGTGTGTTTGACGCAGTTTTATTTAGCTAATGTTAGCTAGCTAGCTAGCTACTGTAACTGTTATTGTAGCTTTCTGTTTGTATGTAGCTTGCACTTTAACGGAGGATTACTTTATCCTATCCCAAGTATTCCTTAAAGAGGTGGGGTTTCAAATGTCTCCGGAAGGTGGTGAGTGACTCCGCTTTCCTGGCGTCGTGAGGGAGCTTGTTCCACCATTGGGGTGCCAGAGCAGCGAACAGTTTTGACTGGGCTGAGCAGGAACTATGCTTCCGCAGAGGTAGGGGAGCGAGCAGGCCAGAGGTGGATGAACGCCGTGCCCTAGTTTGGGTGTAGGGACTGATCAGAGCCTGAAGGTACGGAGGTGCCGTTCCCCTCACAGCTCCGTAGGCAAGCACCATGGTCTTGTAGCAGATGCAACTTCAACTGGGAGCCAGTGGAGTGTGCGGAGGAGCGGGGTGACGTGAGAGAACTTGGGAAGGTTGAACACCAGACGGGCTGCGGCATTCTGGATGAGTTGTAGGGGTTTAATGGCACAGGCAGGGAGCCCAGCCAACAGCGAGTTGCAGTAATCCAGACGGGAGATGACAAGTGCCTGGATTAGGACCTGTGCCGCTTCCTGTGTAAGGCAGGGTCGTACTCTCCGAATGTTGTAGAGCATGAACATACAGGATCGGGTCACCGCCTTGATGTTAGCGGAGAACGACAGGGTGTTGTCCAGGGTCACGCCAAGGCTCTTCGCACTCTGGGAGGAGGACACAACGGAGTTGTCAACCGTGATGGCGAGATCATGGAATGGGCAGTCCTTCCCCGGGAGGAAGAGCATTTCCGTCTTGCCGAGGTTCAGCTTGAGGTGGTGATCCGTCATCCATACTGATATGTCTGCCAGACATGCAGAGATGCGATTCGCCACCTGGTTATCAGAATGGGGAAAGGAGAAGATTAGTTGTGTGTCGTCAGCGTAGCAATGATAGGAGAGGCCATGTGAGGATATGACAGTGCCAAGTGACTTGGTGTATAGCGAGAATAGGAGAGGGCCTAGAACTGAGCCCTGGGGGACACCAGTGGTGAGAGCACGTGGTGCGGAGACAGCTTCTCGCCACGCCACTTGGTAGGAGCGACCGGTCAGGTAGGAAGCAATCCAAGAGTGAGCCGCGCCGGAGATGCCCAGCTCGGAGAGGGTGGAGAGGAGGATCTGATGGTTCACAGTATCAAAGGCAGCAGACAGGTCTAGAAGGACAAGAGCAGAGGAGAGAGAGTTGGAGAGCCTCCGTGACACAGAGAAGAGCAGTCTCAGTTGAATGACCAGTCTTGAAACCTGACTGGTTTGGATCAAGAAGGTCATTCTGAGAGAGATAGCAAGAGAGTTGGCTAAAGACGACACGCTCAATAGTTTTGGAGAGAAAAGAAAGATGGGATACTGGTCTGTAGTTGTTGACATCAGAGGGATCAGCAGGGAGGAGAATGTGGCAAAGAGCTTCCTAGGGTTAGAGGCGGATGCTTGGAAATTAGAGTGGTAGAAAGTGGCCTTAGCAGCAGAAACAGATGAAGAAAATGTAGAGAGGAGGGAGTGAAAAGATGCCAGGTCCGCAGGGAGTCTAGTTTTCTTCCATTTCCGCTCAGCTGCCCGGAGCTCTGTTCTGTGAGCTCGCAATGAGTCATCAAGCCACGGAGCTGGAGGGGAGGACCGAGCCGGCCGGGAGGATAGGGGACATAGAGAGTCAAAGGATGCAGAAAGGGAGGAGAGGAGGGTTGAGGAGACAGAATCAGGAGATTGGAGGGAGAATGATTGAGCAGAGGGAAGAGATGATAGGATGGAAGAGGAGAGAGTAGCGGGAGAGAGAGAGCGAAGGTTGTGACGGCGCATTACCATCTGTGTAGGGGCAGAGTGAGTAGTGTTGGAGGAGAGGGAGAGAGAAAAGGATACAAAGTAGTGGTCGGAGACTTGGAGGGGAGTTGCAGTGAGATTAGTAGAAGAACAGCATCTAGTGAAGATGAGGTCAAGCGTATTGCCTGCCTTGTGAGTAGGGGGACGGTGAGAGGGTGAGGTCAAAGAGGAGAGGAGTGGAAAGAAGGAGGCAGAGAGAAATGAGTCAAATGTAGACGTAGGGAGGTTGAAATCCCCCAGAACTGTGAGGGGTGAGCCATCCTCAGGAAAGGAACTTATCAAGGCGTCAAGCTCATTGATGAACTCTCCAAGGGAACCTGGAGGGCGATAGATGACAAGGATATTAAGCTTAAATGGTCTAGTGACTGTGACAGCATGGAATTCAAATGAGGAGATAGACAGATGGGTCAGGGGAAAAATTGAGAATGTCCACTTGGGAGAGATGAGGATTCCTGTGCCACCACCCCGCTGACCAGATGCTCTCGGGGTATGCGAGAACACATGGTCAGACGAGGAGAGAGCAGCAGGAGTAGCAGTGTTTTCAGTGGTAATCCATGTTTCCGTCAGCGCCAAGAAGTCGAGGGACTGGAGGGTAGCATAGGCTGAGATGAACTCTGCCTTGTTGGCAGCAGAACGGCAGTTCCAGAGGCTGCCTGAGACCTGGAACTCCACGTGGGTCGTGCGTGCAGGGACCACCAGGTTAGAGAGGCAGCAGCCACGCGGTGTGAGGTGTTTGTGTAGCCTGTGCGGAGAGGAGAGAACAGGGATAGGCAGAGGCATAGTTGACAGGCTGCAGCAGATGGCTACAATAATGCAGAGGAGATTGGAATGAAATGAACTAAACATCTGGGAAAGGAGAGAGCGGGGCCTCCCTCACCACAACTCCCAAATATAACTCTCCCAACTTCCACCTCAGAAACTATAATTGTTGTAAACTACAGCGGTTCAATGTTTTCTAGGAATAGACTAACTTAGTTTATTCAGCTAGCTAACTAGGTGCAGTATTATTCCGTGAAAAACGTCCGGGCACCTCGTCATAAGACGCCACAGCCAGCTAGCATGCCGGTCTCCAACAACACGGTTTAGCGCCAAATACTCAGCCACAACAAACCACCAGTGTATCAACACGCAAGCAGATCGTTCGTGTCCGTGTCTAACGTTGTGGGTTAGTCCCGACAGCTTGAGCGAGTCCATCGTCAATTTATTCAGCCCGTTAGTTAGCTAGAATAGTTAGCAAACTAGCTAGCCATTGCTTTCAGACAAAGAAGAACCCCTCCTTTCACGGCACGAACACAAAGAGAGCCAAACTAACGTTAACTAGTCACCCATGTCCCGAATTCCTTGAACGACTCGGGCTATCAATATGTAAAAAACACAAGTGTAGGTTATGACTTACCCCTAGCAGCTACTGTTAGCTAGCCAAGTGCAAAGCTAGCCACTGAATTGACTCAGCCAGTTTGCGTCTGTTCGCTCGGTCGTTCCAGCTATTGTTTACTAGTAGCTATCCAGGTAGCAACAAGCTAGCTAAATTTCAAGCACAGTAGCCACTTGCTACCTAACGTTAACGGTTCAGACAATGAGGTTAGAAAACAGCTGAATGGTAGGCAGTTCTTGTATGTAATTATTGTAGGCAGCCAGCTGGCGTAATTACAAGCACTCTCAGGCGTGAAACAACTATACCGTTGCTAATAGCTACTCGCCAGCTAGTCCAGGTGGTGAGTTAGCTAGCTAGCTAGCTTCGTGCTACACCCGGCACCGCCGAATACAGTACTAACCTACAATAATTACATACAACAACCAACGATACCTACCTACAATACCTAATTACAATCTAAATACATAGTTTAAGCCTTACTCGACAAAGCCCAAGCTATGTATAAAGCCAAACTTACCCGACGCCAAGCTTACCCGACGACCTCCACCAGGTGATACCTTACTTCACTTCATAATAATGTCTGGAATGGAGTCAATGGAATGGTATCAAACATGTGGTTTCCATGTGGTTGATAGCATTCCATTGACTCCATTCCAGCCATTACTATGAGCCGTCCTCCCCTCAGCAGCCTCCACTGATATAGTTATATGTCTGTCATGTTGAGGTATCTAGCTACAAGTTAAACCTGATCAATCAAATGGATAGGTGTAAGCAAATATGGTAATTCTAAATGTCCTTAACCAGGTGTCTTAGAGAGAGAGAGAGAGAGAGAGAGAGAGAGAGAGAGAGAGAGAGAGAGAGAGAGAGAGAGAGAGAGAGAGAGAGAGAGAGAGAGAGAGAGAGAGAGAGAGAGAGAGAGAGAGAGAGAGACAGAGAGAGAGAGAGAGAGAGAGAGAGAGAGAGAGAAGTGCAAATTTACTTAGACTCGTCTCTTGCAACTTGTTAGGCAATCATATGTACCTACAGGGGAAGGATGGCCAGCCACACAGGAGGATGATTTTTACTAAGGAGGAGAAAGCAGCCGTGCTGACAGAGATGCTTGTTGGCCATTTCGGAGTGAAGCGCATGATTGCCAAAATCAACCTACGCTTCTTCTGACTCAGAATTGTCAAGGAGGTGGACAGTTGGGCAAGTAAAATAACCTTTTGTTTATTAATCACATTGTATTATATCTGAAATTATTATGATTTCAATTAATGTCATATCAGAGAGCACACAATGTTTCAATTGGTCACTTTTTGCTTAAAAGGTCAGTACCCTGTCCAGCCTGCCAAAAGTTTGAGAGGGTGAAGACTGTGGCGCCGGAGTTGAAGCCCACGGCACATGATCGGTAAGTGTCCCAATTCAAATTTTGATAAGTTGTTTTGTAATGGTTGCTTTATTTGACCACAGCAGAGTTCAATAGTATAGAATGTGTGGGTGTGTGTCAGTATCCTTAACAATATGAAAATGTGTATAATGTATGACACAGATACGGGTAAGAATAAAATCATCTTCTCTCTAACACTTTAAATGTTAGGGGTGGACCTCATCGGACCCTTCACGAAATCCAGGAATGGCAACAGCTGGTGTCTGACGGCGACCGATCACTTTACCAAGTGGGTGGCAAAGGAAGAGAATGTTCTTAACTTTAAAATCCCTTCTGCAACCCATTAAAAAGGGTGCTTGGAACCAAAAATGTATTTTGTTTTGTATGATACCCATCAAGGACGAGACTGTCGAGGCCACCTCCAAGGTGATGATGGTCATCTTCAACACCCACGGTTCTCTTGAGGTCATCTTGAATGACCGAGGTCATGAACACTGGAACAAGGTACGGATGTTATAGGTTATATTCTGTCACCAATGGTTTGTTTTATGTATTTTTTTAAACAATTTGTCTATGTTTCATCATGGTACATAATTAGACATATTTCAATATCTTCCAGTGTCAATAGATATTGCTTCCCTACCCCCTCCTCCAGGTTTGGTGAATGGACCGAACAGACCCTCAAGACTGCCATGGGCAAGTCCCTTGATGGGTACCAGGAACGGTGGGAGAACAACCTGAAGGTAATTCTCTTTGCACACAACAGCAGCGTCCAGGCCTCCACCGAGTACGGACGGGAGCCGCAGCTGTTGACTGAGGTAAACATTGCAATTGTATATACAATTATTACATATACTGTAGTCTTTCAAATTTGTGATTGACTTAGTGTTGTTGTTTGTCTATTGCTATTTTTGTATAATGCACTTTCAGATCACTGAAACCCCACCTGATGTGGTGGAAGTTGTCAAACCAGATCAGAACGCCTTCGAGGACCACCTTCAGGCACGGACTGAGAAGGATGTGGAGGTTTTTGACCAGGTAAAAATGATTGTACGCTGTTAATTTATTTTCTGGCCCTCCAAGAGATATGTAAGAAATGTATTTTTAATATGAAATATAATTGCATTTATTCCTATTATCAATCAGTGTGAGACTGAACATCAACAAGGAGAAACAGAAGGAGAGCTACCAGAGCAGAATCAAGAAGGGCACCAAGTGCTACGACATCCGGGAGAATTACATTGTTTGGAAGAAAGACGAAAGGAAGGCGAGACCTGGGAAACCTCGCTGCGCTTTCGCTCCTAGCTGGGGTCACCATCTGTTAAGGTGAATATAAAACATCTCAGATAATAACTATATGCATTTGCACACAAAATAACCTGAAGCTAGATTTAGTTTCCCTAACACTGAGGTTTTTCTCTTTGTCTTCCTAGGGTTACCTCGGTGGAAGCCAACAATCTCCTCCAGTTGGACGGTCGACCACTGAAAGCCCTGACGCCCTACACTTCGGTGAAGCCCGTGAGAAAAGGATGTTAAGCTTTGGTTCGACTGGCCGAGCCCCCCAGGAGGTATCCCATCTACCAGAGCCAGTGAGTTTGGATCAGTCTGATTCTCTGAGTCGGAGGGGGACCAGCTTGAGGTAGGCTATACCTTCTAAAACTGTTGAAAAGTACATATCTCCCATTTATAACTCTGCACTAATCCATCACATTTTCTCACAGTAAAGTGTAACCTGTGTGTTTTCTTGTTTACGTCTCTGTCTCCTCCCCGGGTTCCCTTTAACTCTGCTCCTGTTCTCCAGGACCTAGGGGTTCTGCCCAACACCCAGACGTGGATCCACCTGATGTCCTCCATTACCAACCACCCTCCAACTTTTCATTACATAATCTACAGCTGCTGTTATTGTCATGTAGTCATTATCTGCTAAGAAAGTTTTCTGGCTCTATCATACCGGGCACATAATGTATGAGATACACAGATTAACTAAAAACACTGCTAACACTCAGAACAAAGAGAGCAGCAGTGCCTGGACTTTGCAGTCTCCCTCTTCAAGTCCTCCTTCTGAGACTGGCTGCCTGTTGAGGACAAGTGACAGACAGAACCTCCCACCCACACAGCAACCACCTCCTCTATATTCCACACACCAGAATTCAGCATTTTAGTCTATGATTGCCATGTGAGTGTATAAAAAATCTGTGAAAATAAATGAATGACACAACTGTAACAAAATAATATACAAGTTTATGTATTTAAATCATTAAATATTTGCCAGGTTGGTTTTCACAGCTGTTCCACAAGGTGTTCATTATTGTAAATTGTAAGGTATCCTTTGATGGTATTTATTTGTTCCACGTTATTCATTGTTGTATACTAGGACCTACAATAGATGCATATATATTCAACCACAAGGGTGTACTAATGAGCTATAAAAATTAATCATAATAGAGGACTACTGAAATTATATTATTTCAGTGTAGATAAGGGAAGGGCAGGTTAAAATAAAAACATGACAGCCAGACAAGACAGTGTATGAATCAAATGGATTTGCATATGAATGGAGTGAAAAATTAGATTAATTGTGATCTGTAAGGTAAGTAATTTTGTGTCAAGCAGATTATACGTTTTCTTTGCTATTTCCGAAAAGTAGCAACGGTTAAGACATGGATTTCATGTTGTAATGTTAACAAGGTACCCAAAATGTAGTTTGAAGTAATGTTTTCATTTTATTAGCTAAACAAAATTATAGTGGAAATCAGCCTTGTCTGCATAGCGATGATGAAAAGAACGTCATTTAGGCTGTAATGACCTCCACAATTCTAATCATTAGGTCATCACAATGTTGATATAGCAACGGACGCTAATAGCTCATTGAATTCCATTGTGAGGCGGGGGGGATACTTTTGGCTGGGGGACATTATTTGGCATGACAGGCCCATGACGAATCTTTTAAGCCTCCTGAGGGGGAAGAGTTGTTGTCGTGCCCTCTTCACAACTGTGTTGGTGTGTGTGCACCATGATAATTTCTTAGTGACGTGGACACAGAGTAACTTGAAGCTCTCGACCTGTTCCACTACAGCCCTCCGTTTCCTGCAGTCCACGATCAGCTCCTTTGTCTTGCTGACGTTGCGGGAGAGGTTGTTGTCCTGGCACCACACTGCCAGGTCTCTGACGTCCTCCCTGTAGGCTGTCTCATCGTCGTCGGTGATAAAACCCTATCACCGTCGTGTCGTCAGCAACCTTAATGATGATGCTGGAGTTGTGCGCGGCTACTTAGTCGTGGGTGAACAGGGAGTACAGGAGGGGACTAAGCACACACCCCCGTGTTGAGGGTCAGTGTGGTGAATGTGCTGTTGCCTATCCTCACCCCCTGGGGGTGGCCTGTCAGGAAGTCCAGGATCCAGTTGCAGAGGGAGGTGTTTAATCCCAGGGTCCTTAGTTTAGCAAAGGCCACTATGGTGTTGAACGCTGAGCTGTAGCCAATGAACAGCATTCTCACGTAGGTGTTTCTTTTGTCCAGGTGGGAAAGGGCAGTCTGGAGTGCAATAGAGATTTGTGAGCCATGACCAGCCTTTCAAAGCATTTCATGGCTACAGATGTGAGTGCTTCGGGGCGATAGTCATTTAGACAGGTTATCTTGGCATTCTTGGGCACAGGGACTATGGTGATCTGCTTGGAACATGTAGGTATTACAGACTGTGTCAGGCAGAGGTAGAAAATGTCAGTGAAGACACTTGCCAGCTGGTTAGCGCATGCTCTGAGTACGCGTCCTGGTAATTCATCTGGCCCTGCGGCCTTGTGAATGTGAATACTCACATCGGCTACCGAGAGTGTGATCACACAGTCGTCCGGAACAGCTGGTGCTCTCACGCATGGTTCAGTGTTGCTAGCCTTGAAGCAAGTGTAGAAAGTATTTAGCTCACATGGTAGGCTTGCGTCACTGGGCAGCTCGCGGCTGGGTTTCCTTTTGTAATCTGTGATAGTTTGCAAGCCCTGCCACATCCAACGAGCGTCAGAGCCAGTGTAGTAGGATTCAATCTTGGTCCTGTATTGAAGCTTTGCCTGTTTGATGGTTTGTCGGAGAGCGTAGTGGGATTTCATATAAGTGTCTGGATTAGTGTCCCGCTCAATGAAAGCGCCAGCTCTAGCCTTTAGCTCAGTGCGGATTTTGCCTGTAATCCATGGTTTCTGGTTGGGATATGTACATACGTATGGTCACTGTGGGGATGACGTCATCGATGCACTTATTAATGAAGCCGGTGACTGATGTGGTAAACTCCTCAATGTTATCGGATGAATCCCAGAACCTATTCCAGTCTGTGCTAGCGAAACAGTCCTGTAGCTTAGCATCCGCTTCATCGGACAACTTCCGTATTGAGCACATCACTGGTACTTCCTATTTGAGTTTTTGCTTGTAAGCAGGAGTCAGGAAGATAGAGTTATGGTCAGATTTGCCAAATGGAGGGTGAGGGAGAGCTTTGTACGCGTCTCTGTGTGTGGAGTAAAGGTGATATTTTCGCCTCTAGTTGCACCTGCTATTAGAAATAAGGTAAAACGGATTTCAGTTTTCCTGAATTAAAGTCCCCGGCCACTAGGAACCAGTGAGTTTTTTCTTGTTTGCTTATAGCCCTATACAGCTCGTTGAGTGTGGTCTTAGTGCCAACATCGGTTTGTTGTGGTAAATAGACAGCTACAAAATGTTCTTAATGAAAACTCTCTTGGTAGATAGTATGGTGTACAGCATATCATGAGGTATTGTAACTCAGGCGGAACCTCCTTAATATTAGAGATCACCAAGTGTTAACAAAGAGACACACCCCCTCCTCTGAGCCAATCCGACGCCACCGTTCTGTCCTGCCAATGCATAGAAAAACCAGCTAGATTTATATTTACCATGTCCTTGTTCAGCCACGACTCGGAGAAACATATATTACATTTCCTCAGATCACGTTGATAGGATAGTCTCGAACAGAGCTCATCCAGTTTGTTCTCCAGTGATTGTACATTCGGCAATAGAACAGAGGGTAGAGGCGGTTTATCCACTCTCTGACGTTGACTCGTGAGGTGTCCCGGCCCCTATAGCGTCGTCTTCTCCTTCTTCCAGTGTCGGGGATTCCAAAGTCTGTTTTTTGAGCCGCAGGAGTTGAGTGTACGTGTCACTCACACACACCGGACACACACCTGCGTGCACACACACACACACACACACACACACACACATACTGGTTACACACACCCTGGTTAGACGCATGCACACACACACCTTGACGTGGTCTGGTTTTAAAAGGGTGCAAATGAGAAGAGTGACGGAGTGACTGAGTGAATGGGTGAGTGAGTGAATGGCTGAGTGTGTGAGTGAGTGACTGTGTGTGAGTGCGTGACT
>NC_059227.1:5979814-5989814 GCF_020615455.1 Coregonus clupeaformis
GGAGAGGTGAAGGTCGAGTCACGCGTCCTCCGAAACATGACCGCTGCCAAGCCGCGCTTCTTAACACCCGCTCGCTTAACCCGGAAGCCAGCCGCACCAATGTGTTGGAGGAAACACCATTAATCTGAGTCAGCTTGCAGGTGCCCGGGCCTGCCACAAGGAGTCGCTAGAGCGCGATGAGCTAAGTACAGCCGCCCCTGGGCCAAACCCTCCCCTAACCCGGACAACGCTGGGCCAATTGTGCGCCGCCCTATGGGACTCCCGGTCACAGTGCTTTAGACCGCAGCGCCACCCAGTATCAGCTTATTTTCATAAAATAAAGGGAGGAAAGCATCTCAAACTGCAGTGGTAAAATTATTTGCGGAAAGATGCAAGCATCAACAGGCTTCATAAGTGTATTGAGCGTGCGAAGGGTTCTCTACAAATGTTATTATTATTATTATTGTCAAGGTGACGTGTACGCGGTGAACGAAGTCAAGCGCAGGACACGGAGCTACTGGCAGACGTACTTTACTTGCACAGTAAATGAACATACAAAACAAAAACACCTCCTAACAGGGAGGAACGATACTCGCATACAACAGCAACTGCCGACCTCACGGAAAACAATCACACACAACAAACAATGAGAGACAGGGGTATTTAAAGGGAATACAATGCCACATAATGACACAAAGGTGTAAATAATAAAGACCAAACAAGACAAACACCGAAACATAGATCGGTAGCAGCTAGTACTCCGGGGACGACGAACGCAGAAGCCTGCCCGAGCAAGGAGGAGGAGCAACCTCGGCTGAATCCATGACAATTATAGTGACAGAAAAATACACATGTAAAAGCTTAATTACATGAAGGAATATTAGTGGGAATATATATTATACTTAATTATAATATAAACAAGAGAAAGTATAATGGAATATAGCCCAAAATAAAATAAATAAATACATTGAGATGAAGCCGCCCCCTGTGTGTGGATAATTTTTCTCAAAAACGTTGATATTTCTTAGTGTCTATTGCGATTGGATTGGAGAAAGGAAACAAGAAGGCGGCCATTACGGTGCAATAGACTTTAGTTATTTACAGAAAAGAGAAGAATACATATAGGAGCAAATCAGCCTGTAATATCAGGACGAACAACTGAAACACGTTTCGACTACTGATTCATACGCACGTTGCATCTGAAACTTTTGCAAACTCCTCGAAAAGTGTGTTTAGGGCTCCATCTATGTTCATTCCACCACTTGACCCAGCTGTGGATACCTACTACAGACTGGTGCGTAAAGACATATCCAAGCTAGAAGCCTCTATCCCCTATGTCAGGAATAATTTTACCCGCTCCAAGAAACAAGCCCGTAAATCTCCAGAATGCCACCTCTATAGTAATCCGCCCAGAGGACAAGGGAGGCGCCGTTACTGTACAAGATTACACTGTCTATAATACTGATGTACTCAGGCAACTGATGGATCAGACATTCTATAAGAGACTCACTAAAAACCCCACAAAACAGACTGTCACTGAGGGTATGCACAATGGTGATATCACCAAAAGAGAACACAGATTATTGGTGCGTAAAAACAGCTTCACGCCAATAATCTGCGCTTCGTGAAATACTGTTTATTTATCTAAATCTCCAAAGGGACAGGATAAATCTTCTTTGCACATCAGACCAGGTTTGGCAGAAGGCATGAAGATCTCTGCTCGGCTTCAAATGCCCTGATTGATAAATATGCCCCTATGCATTGTTACACTTTTGTTTACCAAAGACCCCACAATTAGACATTAGTTCAACTTCTTCCCGCTAATTACAATGACTCCACACAACATTACTGTCCATATCATCAGTGCACACCTCAGATTTTATTTAGCCCAGTAGGTGGCTTTTGACTCCTGATAGCTTGAAGTGTTTGAAATAGACCAATCGGTCTGCGTCAGTCTGCGCAGAATAGTAAGGTAGTAATTATTTATTATTATTATTATTATTATTATTATTGTTACTGCTACTACTGCATGAGGCTATAAAACTGCCACAGCAAGTTGATCCCTGCAATGCAAGGATTTATTTTGCAACCGGTCCGCAAAAATCTATTACGCATGGTTCTCCATCTCAAGCACTCCAGAGTGAAGGAAAAGCAGCCAACAAGTGCTCAGTATATGTGGGAACTCCTTCAAGACTGTTGGAATAGCATTCCAGGTGAAGCTGGTTGAAAGAATGCCAAGAGTGTGCAAAGCTGTCATCAAGGCAAAGGGTGGCTACTTTGAAGAATCTCAAATATAAAATATATTTTGATTTGTTTAACCCTTTTTTGGTTACTACATTATTCCATATGTGTTATTTCATAGTTTTGATGTCTTCACTATTATTCTACAATGTAGAAAATAGTCAAAATAAAGAAAAACCCTTGAATGAGTAGGTGTGTCCAAACTTTTGACTGGTACTGTAGGTCCTGGATGGCAGGAAGCTTGGCCCCAGTGATGTACTGGGCCGTACGCACTTCCCTTTGTAGCGCCTTATGGTCGGATGCCGAGCAGTTGCCATACCAGGCAGTGATGCAACCGGTCAGGATGCTCTCGATGGTGCAGCTGTATAACTTTTTGAGGATCTGAGGACCCATGCCAAATATTTTCAGTCTCCTGAGGGGGAAAAGGTGTTGTCGTGCCCTCTTCACTACTGTCTTGGTGTGTTTGGACCATGATAGTTTGTTGGTGATGTTGACACCAAGGAACTTGAAACACTCGACCCGCACCACTACAGCCCCGTCGATGTTAATGGGGGCCTGTTCGGCCCTCCTTTTCCTGTAGTCCACGATCAGCTCCTTTTTCTTGCTCACATTGAGGGATAGGTTGTTGTCCTGGCACCACACTGCCAGGTGTCTGACCTCCTCCCTATAGGCTGTCTCATCGTTGTCGGTGATCAGGCCTACCACTGTTGTGTCGTCAGCAAACTTAATGATGGTGTTGGAGTCGTGCTTGGCCACGCAGTCGTGGGTGAACAGGGAGTACAGGAGGTAACTAAGCACGTACCCCTGAGGGGCCCCCGTGTTGAGGATCAGCGTGGCAGATGTGTTGTTGCCTACCCTTACCACCTGGGGGGCGGCCCGTCAGGAAGTCCAGGATCCAGTTGCAGAGGGAGGTGTTTAGTCCCAGGGTCATTAGCTTAGTGATGAGCTTTGTGGGCACTATGGTGTTGAACGCTGAGCTGTAGTCAATGAACAGCACTCTCACATAGGTGTTCCTTTTGTCCAGGTAGGAAAGGGCAGTGGGGAGTGCGATTGAGATTGCATCATCTGTGGATCTGTTGGGGCGGAATGCGAATTGGAGTGGGTCATTTGTGCTATTGAAAATCCGATAGCTTCCTTATGTATCAGTAATCCATTAGCCATTAGAACACTTCAAAGAAGAAACGAAGTGTCATCACGACAGTTTATTATCTCTTCATTTTATTTCGGTGATTAAATATGTTTTTTTCCTGTTCCTGTGAACTGTAGGCTATAACAAGTTAAACCTTTAAATTCAAGGCCTATCGCAAAACTATTTTTGTAGGCGATTCTGGTAGGCTAATAAAAACATGTTTTTCGCAACATAAACCAGCATCGAATCTCTGAAGTTCATTCATTTATTGGTGATGGATACTTTAATTCTACGTTTAGGCTACTGTTAAAGCATAAGCTACTTCTCTGCCTGAGCGCGTGAGATAACTAGTCCTACCAGTAAGTGCGGTCTAAGCGATCCCCTTACAATATCATATTACCTCCCTACATTGATTCTATTGATGGAAAATCATTGTTTACCTCTTGTGTTGCACACATTTCCTTCAACATGTCATTCTAGCTCACAATCAAGGACAGCTGTTTATTCCCTCCAGCAGTGGTGAAGTGTAGGCCCATGAATATGTAGCCTTGTGATACTGTCTTGCTGGACTCTGTGCCGGTCTCTACTTAAATGTAATAGAGTACTTTATCCCGAGCAGGGACAATAATAACAATAATAATAATAACAATAATTATAATAATAATAACAATAATAACAATAATAATAATAATAACAATAATAACAATAATAACAATACCAATAACAATAATAATAATAACAATAATAACAATAATAATAATAATAATAATAATAACAATAATAACAATACCAATACCAATAATAATAATAATAACAACAATAATAATAATGACAATAATAATAATAATAATAATAATAATAATAATAACAACAATAACAATAATAGTAATGACCCACAAAGATTCCATGGTCTGCCTTGCTGCTGTTCTGCTCTGTTCTGTTCTGCCTTGCTGCTGTTCTGCTCTGTTCTGTTCTGTTCTGCTCTGCTCTGTTCTGTTCTGTTCTGTTCTGCTCTGTTCTGCTCTGCTCTGTTCTGCTCTGTTCTGTTCTGCTCTGTTCTTTTCTGCTCTGTTCTGTTCTGCTCTGTTCTACTGCTCTGTTCTGCTCTGTTCTGCTTTGTTCTGTTCTAGTCTACTGCTCTGTTCTGTTCTGTTCTGCTCTGTTCTGTTCTGCTCTGTTCTGCTCTGTTCTGCTCTGTTTTGCTCTGTTCTGTTCTGCTCTGTTCTGTTCTGCTCTGTTCTGTTCTGTTCTGCTCTGTTCTGCTCTGTTCTGCTCTGCTCTGCTCTGTTTTATTCTGTTTTGCTCTGCTCTGCTCTGCTCTGTTCTGTTCTACTCTGTTCTACTCTGTTCTGATCTGTTCTGCTCTGTTCTGTTCTGCCTTGCTGCTGTTCTGCTCTGTTCTGTTCTGTTCTGCTCTGCTCTGTTCTGTTCCGTTCTGTTCTACTCTGTTCTGCTCTGTTCTGTTCTACTCTGTTCTGCTCTGTTCTGCTCTGCTCTGTTCTGTTCTGCTCTGCTCTGTTCTGCTCTGTTCTGTTCTTTTCTGCTCTGTTCTGTTCTGTTCTGTTCTACTGCTCTGTTCTGCTCTGTTCTGTTCTATTCTACTGCTCTGTTCTGCTCTGTTCTGCTCTGTTCTGTTCTGTTCTGCTCTGCTCTGTTCTGTTCTGTTCTGCTCTGTTCTTTTCTGCTCTGTTCTGTTCTGCTCTGTTCTACTGCTCTGTTCTGCTCTGTTCTGCTTTGTTCTGTTCTAGTCTACTGCTCTGTTCTGCTCTGTTCTGCTCTGTTCTGTTCTGTTCTGCTCTGTTCTGCTCTGTTCTGCTCTGTTTTGCTCTGTTCTGTTCTGCTCTGTTCTGTTCTGCTCTGTTCTGTTCTGTTCTGCTCTGTTCTGCTCTGTTCTGCTCTGCTCTGTTTTGCTCTGTTTTGCTCTGCTCTGCTCTGCTCTGTTCTGTTCTGTTCTACTCTGTTCTACTCTGTTCTGATCTGTTCTGCTCTGTTCTGTTCTGCCTTGCTGCTGTTCTGCTCTGTTCTGTTCTGTTCTGTTCTACTCTGTTCTGCTCTGTTCTGCTCTGCTCTGTTCTGCTCTGTTCTGCTCTGCTCTGTTCTGCTCTGTTCTGTTCTTTTCTGCTCTGTTCTGTTCTGTTCTGTTCTACTGCTCTGTTCTGCTCTGTTCTGTTCTGTTCTGCTCTGCTCTGCTCTGCTCTGTTCTGTTCTGCTCTGTTCTGTTCTTTTCTGCTCTGTTCTGTTCTGCTCTGTTCTACTGCTCTGTTCTGCTCTGTTCTGCTCTGTTCTGTTCTATTCTACTGCTCTGTTCTGCTCTGTTCTGTTCTATTCTACTGCTCTGTTCTGCTCTGTTCTGTTCTGTTCTGCTCTGTTCTGCTCTGTTCTGCTCTGTTCTGCTCTGTTTTGCTCTGTTCTGTTTTGCTCTGTTTTGCTCTGCTCTGCTCTGTTCTGTTCTGCTCTGTTCTGCTCTGTTTTGCTCTGTTCTGATCTGTTCTGTTCTGCTCTGTTCTGTTCTGCTCTGTTCTGTTCTGCTCTGTTCTGCTCTGTTCTGCTCTGCTCTGTTTTGCTCTGTTTTGCTCTGCTCTGTTCTGTTCTACTCTGTTCTACTCTGTTCTACTCACCACACTGCCCTGCTGCAGCAGCTCCATAACCAGATTTCCACTGTTCTCTCACTCACCCTTCACTCCTCAATAGGACATGATTGGACACACCTGGCATAAGTATGAATAATGAGAGTCACCAGCCTCCAAAAACTCAAAACTCAAATATCAACTCCTGCTGACCCAGTCAAAGGCAGAGATGATGGGAAAAAGGAGCTTTGAGGAGAATGAAAGAAAATGAATGTTGGACACAGTCAGGGAATGAGGAACACATTAACATTGGACACAGTCAGGGAATGAGGAACACATTAACGTTGGACACAGTCAGGGACTGAGGAACACATTAACGTTGGACACAGTCAGGGACTGAGGAACACATTAACGTTGGACACAGTCAGGGACTGAGGAACACATTAACGTTGGACACAGTCAGGGAATGAGGAACACATTAACGTTGGACACAGTCAGGGACTGAGGAACACATTAACATTGGACACAGTCAGGGACTGAGGAACACATTAACGTTGGACACAGTCAGGGACTGAGGAACACATTAATGTTGGACACAGTCAGGGACTGAGGAACACATTAACGTTGGACACAGTCAGGGACTGAGGAACACATTAACGTTGGACACAGTCAGGGACTGAGGAACACATTAGCGTCAGACACAGTCAGTGAATGAGGAACACATTTGTTTGCAAACAGTGTGCACCCAGCACGGCACGCTACCACTTCCCACAGGAAAACCAGACAGTTCCCTCACGTACGTCACAAAGTATACAAGAGCAGATTGTATTTGGAATGTGGAGAGACATGACAGTGTGACAGTCAGTCTGTTGTAATGAGATATAGCTGTGTCATGGACGGTTGAGGAATGTTGAGTTGACCCTGTGGACCAATGGTGTGTGTGTGTGCGGGGGCTTACAGGCTAATCAGAGGCAGCCTCTCTGTGTGTGTGTGTGTGTGTGTGTGTGTGTGTGTGTGTGTGAGAGAGAGTGACAGTACTAGACACACACAACAGAGCACACATCAGGGTTGTTGTGTCGGCACACACAGATGCGATCTCTCGCTCTCTGTTTGTCTGCCCCCTCACACACACACATCCTGTCCGTCTCTGTGAAACTAGTCCATCCAGTATAGAAGGTCAAGTCAGGACAGCAGAGGCTCTACTGTCAGACAAAGAGATGCTGAGACCATGCTCTCCTATCCAACATAATCCAGATGGATTTTCTCACAATCTTAATAGTAGAAGGCCCTAGGGAAACAGTGACTACGTCAACCCTAGTGTAGTACAAATATTTGGATTTTTTTGGGGGGGTCATTTAGCAGACGCTCTTATCCAGAGCGACTTACAGGAGCAATTAGGGTTAAGTGCCTTGCTCAAGGGCACATCGACAGATTTTTCACCTAGTTGGCTCGGGGATTAGAACCAGCAACCTTTCGGTTACTGGCACAACGCTCTTAACCACTAAGATACCTGCCGCCCTCCTCTGTTTCCTATCCAAATAAATACCCTCAGAAATGTGTTATACAGTGAGCTCCAAAAGTATTGGGACAGTGACACATTTTGTGTTTACATTTTACATTTACATTTACGTCATTTAGCAGACGCTCTTATCCAGAGCGACTTACAAATAGGTGCATTCACCTTATAGCCAGTTTTGTTTTGGCTCTGTACTCCAACACTTTGGATTTAAAATGATACAATGACTCTGAGGTTAACGTGTCACGCCCTGACCTCTAGAACTCTAGTTAGTTTGGCCAGGGTGTGCATGTTGAGTTCTAGGTTGTTGTATATCTATGTTTAGAGTCTAGTGGTTATACTTCTATGTTTGGCCGGGTATGATTCCCAAGCAGAGGCAGCTGTCGCTCGGTGTCTCTGATTGGGGATCATA
Organism: Coregonus clupeaformis; assembly: GCF_020615455.1. Classification (NCBI taxonomy): domain Eukaryota; kingdom Metazoa; phylum Chordata; class Actinopteri; order Salmoniformes; family Salmonidae; genus Coregonus; species Coregonus clupeaformis. The sequence continues at coordinate 5,987,659 of NC_059227.1, forward strand.
CTTAAGTAGCCTGGTTGCCTACCTTAGTTGTGGGATCTTGTTTGTGTTCCTGTTAGGCTTGTTTCGTGTGTAGCCCATAGGACTTCACGGTTTCGTTGAGTTTGTTATTTTGTCCAGTGTTTATCCAGTTTAATAAACATGTTCTCATACCACGCTGTACCTTGGTCTGACCCGTCTCTCAACGGACGTGACATAACGTGCAGACTGTCAGCTTTAATCTGAGGGTATTTTTGATCCACAGCGTGTGAATCGTTTAGAAATTACAGCACTTTTTGCACATATTCCCCCAAAAGTATTGGGACAAATTCACTTACAGTATATGTGTATTAAACCAGCCAAAAGTTTAGTATTTGGTCCCATATTCCTAGCATGCAATGACTACATCAAGTTTGTACTTTTACAAACTTGTTGGATGCATATGCTGCTTGTTTTGGTTGTTTCAGATTATGTTGTGCCCAATAGAAATTAATGATAAATAATGTATTTTGTCATTTTGGAGTCACTTTTATTGTAAATAAGAATATAATATGTTTCTAAACACTTCTACATTAATGTGGATGCTACCATGATTATGGATAGTCCTGAATGAATCGTGAATAATGATAAGTGAGAAAGTTATAGACGCACAGATATCATACACCCCCCCACAATAATTGTTTGATAATACGCTAACCTCCCCTGTTATTGTAATGGTGAAAGGTTAGCATGTCTTGAGGTCAAGCCCCGTGTAGCTCAGTTGGTAGAGCACGGCGCTTGCAACGTCAGGGTTGTGGGTTTGATTCCCACGGGGGGCCAGTATGAAAATGTATGCGCTAAATAACTGTAAGTCGCTCTGGATAAGAGCGTCTGCTAAACTGTAAATGTATGATATTTGTGCGTTACTGTCCCAATACGTTTGGAGCTCACTGTATGTCTTGGGTTGGAAAGCCCACTCTCTCTCCCTCCAAATACATACTATAATAGACTCATCCCAAGTGTCCAAACTCTTTTTAAACGGAGGCAACAGTATGACGGTGAACCCCAGTGACATTTCTCCGTATTTAAAAAACAAAGTAGGACAACCCACATGAAAAAAAAATATTATAGTATAGTATAAATACTATTGTTTTCACTGTAGTGTTTTTGCGGACTTTACTGTAGTATTTACTGTAGTATACTGTAGTATTGACAATTAACTGTAGTATATATAGTAGTAGTATATAGTATACTGTAGTAAAATAAAACTGTAGTATATACTACAGTATTTACTGTAGTGTTTTTGCGGACAATACTGTAGTATTTACTATTGTGTTTTTATTTGATTATCTTTGACATAGAAGTGGAGGCTTTCTCCTTGAGGAAACCTACTGGAGAAATAGTAAAAGAGCAAGTGTTCCATAACCTGTATGTAGGTAGGTAGGAATGCGGTCTGAACGGATAGTTCAGAGCTTCTGCACTTTTCTATGACCTGTAGGGAACACATTACATGGTCTATACTTGGCATGTAGGTTTCTCACTTATGGTTAAAGAGGAGTGGGTGGTGGTGATTAGTAGAGGAGGACCAGACTAGACCAGAGCAAAATAGTCTGTCTAGAGCAATACAGTGAATGGGGTTTAGAGCAATATAATGAATGGGGTTTAGAGCAATATAATGAATGGGGTTTCATTATAACAGTGAATTGGGTTTAGAGCAATACAGTGGAGTCTTTTAGATTTAACTTTTTTTATTTTATTTTATTGGAGTTCAATGTGTTTTCACTTTAGCAACCTGTGTGGCATTTAGATATCTCAGTTTTAAGAGCTCTACAGTAGGCGAGATCACACAGAGCTCTAAAGTAGGAGGGAACCACACAGAGCTCTAAAGTAGGAGAAACAACACAGAGCTCTACAGCAGGAGAGACCAAATAGAGCTTTACATTAGGAGAGAAAACACAGAGCTCTACAGTAGGGAAGACCACACAGAGCTCCGCAGTCGGAAAGACCACACAGAGCTCTACAGTAGGAGAGACCATAGAGAGTTCTACAGTAAGGGATACCTCACAGAGCTCTACAGTAGGAAATATCACAAAGTGCTCTACGGTAGGAGAGACCGCACAGAGCTCTACAGTAGGAGAGACCGCACAGAGCTCTACAGTAGGAGAGACAACACAGAGCTCTACAGTAGGAGAGACCGCACA